>NW_011645611.1:867490-1021395 GCF_000225545.1 Orbilia oligospora ATCC 24927 | reverse complement strand
GGGGAACCCAAGACCGGAGGGTAAGTTGAATCAAGTAAAGAAGATGGTGATGTTGTATAATGTATAATGTAATCAGTAGACCAAACCCTTCGAACCCAACAGCCTAGTATAAAAGACAAAAAAAAAAAAAAAAAAAATACAAAATGGACAAGGAATGATAATATATAAAATCAGATCAAATCGGCTTGTGATCGTGCAAGTATTGTAATGTAATGTATTGTACTGTACTGTGTAGGGATGTATGTCGGTATAATAACAATACGGGGATTTGGATTTGATGGGATGGGATGGGATGGGTCTCGAGAAAGCTTAGTGTTAGGGCCTCGGGACGAAACGCATCCGCTGAGTTCCGTGAGGGATTGAACTACTGACCGACTAGCAGCTGATTCCAGTCATTTCCAATAAAAGAGAAGAAGAAGAAGAAAAGAAGAAGAAGAAGAAGAAGAAGAAGAAGAAGAAAAGAGGACTTGCTGAGTAATATATACAAGTAAGTATATATATATATACTACTATCCCCAGAAGATGAAAAGGAGAAAAAAAGTTGGTCTGTAAGGATGTAATAGATAGATAGATAGAGCGAGAGAGTGAGAGAGAGAGCGAACGAGCAGCGACGGGTTGAAATCGAACGGGTTTCGGAGGACCCACAAGGGAATGTGATAAAATAAAGAGCCGAATAATTCGAATCGAATCGAATGCAGGAGAGCTTAGCTTTCAATCAACTGTACTATGTACCGTACCGCAGTGATACTCAATTAATTAGTAAGACCTGCCCTGGTTCGAGTTCTGGTTGAGGATCATGTAAGCAGCCTGCATGGCAAATAACAATTCTCCCGCTTCAATTCAATTCAATTCAATCGAAAGTACCCGTTACACTCCCAGTCCCATATTATTTCCATCCGCCTAATAAGACAAGTATATAAGTAGATAAGTAGTAGACAATAGTAAGTAAATAAAGAAGTATGTATACAATATAATTATAATTCTGAAAAAAAAAAAAAAGAATCAATCTGGAGGGGTCGGGCGGGGGGAAGCACAGAAGGTTATGTAAGAAATCCGACCCAGCTTCTAAACTCCGACCTCCGCTTTTAAACCTCAAAAAACTTCGAAACCTGAATACGCGTATTCCAGCAAATCGGATTCATCTCCCTTCTGAGCTATAATCTCTTGTATGTACTATGTCCATGTACCTTACGTACGGTGGTGTACTTACCTAAGCTATGTAAAGCTAAGCCCGCGGACCGGGCCCAAATTTCCCTAATTAATCAAATCCAAACTTCTTTTCTTCACATTACATACGCAGATATACGACGAACGAGCTACCCGTCAAGCTAAAAAGAATCAGTCAGGATGAATCAGATCATGTGCATCCATGACACCCCTACCTACTTCAAAAACAAAAAAAAGAAAAGATAGAAAAAAGTGGATCCAAACCGGCGTCGGACATCATTTCCACTCCGACATTTTCGTCCCCTTCTGGAGTTTTTCGGCCGGTTTAAAAGGTCCATTTGAACACCCGGGTCCGCGCGGTCCGGATTAACCATATCCCCCCCCTCAATAACTGATCTCATCAAAACGACCGACGGGACTTATGTTATACATCTGATCTGCTGCGCCCTGTTTTTTTTTTTTGTCTTTCTCTCCCGCTTCAAATCTTAAACAGGCCACGGTTGATTTTTTTTATATAAAATAAAATGAGGCTTTCATAAATCTCTAAAGATAGTATCTGTACTTCCTCTCGCTACCACTAGTTAGTAGTTCCTCTTTGTGTAGCGTGCGTACGCATTCCAGGCCTCCGTACCCACAAGACGAATTCGAACCAAAGCTATCTACCACGCTGTTAACATGCTATTCCCGTTCTCCCGGGTTCCAAAAAAACAAAACTAAACAAAAACGTCGTCGTTAACTAACTCCTGAACTTCGGATGATTCTTGCATTCCGCTATCCGTTTCTTACTAAGTATTTGCAAAGATACTTACGTAGGCGGGGGGGCTTCTGGAGTGGGAAACTAGGTTGACTTTTCTTTCTTTTAAACGCCCCTCCTTTCGCGCCCCGCGAAACGAAATGAAACGAATATTCCAATAGCCACGGCATGGGCATGGTAAGGTACGCTTCTATATACCTACTATACTATACTATTGGGGGAAAGAAACTGCCTAGCTTGCGAATCATCAATTGTGTGCCTAAGATAAGGTATCCGATAAAATATATGCCACGTTTATCATTTCCCATATTCCAATGCAAGGTTAAACTTCAATAACTACCTAAGAGTAAGTATATATCACGGACCACATGGAATGGAATGGAATTGAATGGAACGTCATGAGGCCTACGTAATAAGGCTTAATGATGAGGCAGAATTGTTTATGTAGGCAGTAAAATATGGTTTATATATTGCCCGCTTGGTATGATGGTATACGTAAAGTATCGGTAGTCTCGGGCCCAGGGGACGCAAGGATTGATGCATTGATTGATTGATTGTATTATGATAGTGGTGATATTACAATTTTTTTTCTTTCCTTCTTTTTTTGCTAGTAGCTTCCCCGTCGAGTTACTTAGCTAGTAAGAGATTAAAAGAAGAAAGAAATCGAAAAAAAGGGTTTTTGAATATGTTACACTTGAAGATGAAGATGATGAAGAAGGTAGGAAAGGAATATACGTAATACCGATGTGAAAATGAAAATGAAAATGAGGGAAAAGAAAGAAAATCCATAATCTGACAAACATTACAAGAAGAAGAAAATAGTCCAAATATCCAGATATTATGTTATTCCAAACAATGAGAAAGAGGAAGATAATAGTAGCCATACTGATGCCCGAACCCGTACCCGTTGTCCCATACCCATTCCCATATACCATACATACCCATATCATACTATACCATTATAATGTATTCATCATCATCACCACCACCGTCCTTCAGATATCAATGCACACCAACCATCACCATCTCCGCATCGATATCCTCAGGATCACTCTGCGTCCCAGCATCACTCAACTCCACCACATCCGTCTGCGTCGAACTAGAAGCATAAGTCCTCTCACTAAAAGTATTAACCGGCGATCCGGTCACCGACGAATTCCCCGAAGAAACACTCATCTCATGTCGTTTCCTATAAGCCGTGATATGGAAATCCTTCTCGGGAACCGGCATCGACGATGATACTAATTGTTGCTGTTGCTGTACCGACGATGCCGGTGATCGAGGAGATCCTCGGGTTAAACTCTGTGGTGATGGTGGACTTCTGTTTAGTAACTCTCCTGGTGCGTTTCTTAGTTCTGCTAATGATTTCATGGGATCCCAGTGCTGCTGGTCTGGAATCCCCTGCGCTGACGGGAATTTAGTCTCATCGTCCATCGCATGGCTTCTATACCCCCTCAGCGACTTAAACGGCGTCGGCGTAACCGAGATTTCAGGCGGCAGCAAACCCGTCGTCGAAGTTATCGTCGTCGTCGTCGTCGTCGTCTCATCGTCAAAATGTTCCCCGTCAGTCCTGAGGATTCTTTCGTCAGCACCGCGGATCTGAGGGTTAGGTGTCACATCCCCTTTTCGTACAGTTCTACGGGGTTGTGTGGATTGTTGGAAGGAAGCTACGTAGCGTTCTATGGACGGGATGCTATCCCATGCATTTGTTCTCGAGTAGCTATCCCATGCTGCCATCCCGCGGGCCGAGTATCCTCCTGCCGCTTCTTCGGTTTCGAATTCATCGTCCACGGAACCTGGGAGCGCGAGGGGAAGGGTTGGGGAGGGGCTTCCTTCGCCGGCGAAGACTCGGGTCGCCGGTGTGGTGTTACCGTGTTCCCATGGGAAGATAGGGGAAGGACGTGGGGAAGGTTGGGGTTTTGGTGGGACTTCGAAATTGAGGAGGTCCGTTGGTGGTGAGGCTACCCTCGGTGGGACGAAGAGTCCCGTGTCTTGTTTTGCCTGATCCCATTCGTTCTCGTAAAGTTGAGCTGGCCAGTTACTTGCCTCTGGTCGAGAATTTGGGGGAGGGGAGGATCTTCCGGCATCCCATTGTTGCATGGGGGCTTCGAATGATGGGGATTTCTTCTCCTTTGGTTCTGAGGCTTGTGGTTCTTCAGTGGTTGAGGGGATAGGGGGTAGTGGCAAACTATTTTCGATCCTGGCTGGGATCTCTTTGGAGAATCTTCGGCCTTGTTCTTCCCATTGCGGATGTACTGGTCGAGGTGCGTGGATTTGGGGTTGATAATGTTGCTGCTGCTGCTGCTGTCTCTGTGCGTGATAAGAGTAACTTGGTGGTGGTCCCTGTGTCTGCGAGTAAGCATTATATGGCAAATCTCGAGGCACGTACGGAACATGTTCTTTTGGTAGAAAGACCGGTGGTGGTGGTGGTGATTCCTGATGATGATGATGATAATGTTGCTGCTGTTGCTGCTGTTGCTGCTGCTGTGGTTGGTAGTTCTGAGGTTGATACTGATGCTCCTGTTGATTCCTGTGTCGCTCTTGCTTCGGCCCTCCCACCGGCGGCGGATGCCAAACCACGGGTTCATCTTTCCTCTCATCGAAACTCGTATGTTCCCGTCTAAAATTCGGATCATACTCGGTGGGCATAGGATTCGGTCTTTCAATCTCAGCTATCGTCAGCTGTTCACCCACCCCTTTGCTCAACCATGTCAAAGCCGGGTCTTGTTCCGTAACGGGTCTGTAGTGAGCATCCCAAATAGACCACCACCTTCCCAAAAGCTCACCGTATGCTGATGTGGTATTTTCTTGTCCTGCGTGTCGTCCAATGGCCCATGGTTTGTTGGAACCGATGAAGTGGGCCATCGTGATGCTGGAGCGGTAGTGGTTGTATGCTGGGGCGTATCTATATTTATTAAACTATTAGAATGCTATTCATGGAGTATAAAAGGATTGTAGGGGAGTGAACGTACTGGTAGTGCCCCGATGGTGTGACGTTATAAACGAACGAGAGTCTATTCCAATTTCTAAAGTACTCGTTCAGCAAACCCTGATCAGCACCATCGAATGATATCCCCCTGTTTGCAAGATTGAGTAAGCCGTGATATGTCCCCAGATCCGGCTTGAGTACCATGACACCCTATATAATCACCACGAAGATTAGCCACTCTCCTAAGAGAATCAATTGAACAAGATCAAAGATGCGGATAGAATAACCTACGCTATTAAAACAATCCGGCCACCCAATATCCGGCGCCGCCGCAAACTTTTCTTTGGTCTCGAACAGTTCCTCGGGTGCCCTCAAAGCAACCACATCAGCATCAATATACACAATCTTTTCAAACTGCGTCATCCTCCACAGATGGATCTTAGTAAACGCCGACGATAGATCCAACCGATCCATCATTAACAAGTTCCCATGCGACTTATTGGTTATTCGGTCCACGGGAATAATGTAATCGTATATCCTCTATTTTTTAATTTTTTTTAATTAGCATTATGTTTTTTGTAAGTAAGTGGTGATGCAGTGATAAAAGTTTGGGGTAACAGATGCATGGCGGGGTAGATGCATATGTGCATGTATGGGGTAAGTGGGGTTACCTTTAACTCTTTCATAGTGGCTTCACTCAAAAAATCTTGAGTTACCAGAATCGCCAGTTTTCTGGTCGCCCCGCCATCGCGGAGCGAATGTGCGAGTACCTGTGCGCCTGTGAATCATACAATGGGTCAGTATATATTTATGGCTTAGAAGGGGGGGTATGGTGGGGTGTATCGATAAGGGTCGTACCTGGCAGGTAGCCATCCGTCAATAGCATCTATTCCCCAAAATAAAATTAGTTATTGCTATTAAAAAAAAAGCCATTGCGAATGAGGAAGATAAATATTAGAATACGTACAGTACAATAAACCTCCATCTTGACCGTTGGTACTCGATCTCTGTCGAGAGGTTTTTTTTGGTGAACGGGAAGGAAAACGTAAGTGGGAAAGCTTAGTCTCGGCAAGAGAAACCGTTGAAGCTTTTTAAGCTTAAGCTCTTTGCTGCTTGGTTGCTTGCTTGCTCAGGGCTGCAGGGCTACTGCTCAATGCCCTTTCTTTTCCTTTTCTATCTTTCCCCTGGACAAAGAGAAAGAAAGAACAGAAAAACCCCTCTCGATAGCAGAAAATGCCTAAAATCCGATACTCATGCTGATAAAGAGTATGATATTTTTTTTTTCCGCTTGTGAAGCAATTTACCCGGATATTTCGCTGGGGGTGCCAGTCGGAGTAAATGGGAAGAGAATAGAGAGAAGGCGGTATGTCGTCAGAGTGGGTCGAGTGATTGGTGAGATGCCGCCACTGAGCCGTATTTGGTACTCTTCCTGATTCGCCCGTTCGTTAGTTAACCCAACGTCTTCTGCAGAAACACTGTACGACCTTTGAGCAGAATCGACCAACCTTTCCAATTTAAATCAAGAAGATAGTTAAGAAGGGAAAGAAGAAGAGGAAGAAGATAATGAAGAGAAAGAAGAGAAAGAGTTTTTTTTTTTGTTGGGAAGAAAGATGGAGGGTAAGAAAGAGGGAGGATGAAGAAAGAGAGTAGAAAAAAAGAGGTAGAAGTGCGAGAACCCGGAATGATATGACCTGACAATGCAATGAAGTAAAATAAAATAAAAAGCGGCGGCAGGCCTAATAAACAATCAATCAGTATAAATTATTAATTATGATGAGATGCGACTCGTATGTAACCGCGATATCGGTGGAGTTCTTCTTCTTCTTCTTTTTTTTTTCACCAGTTAAGTTTGAGGAAGGGAAATGGAAAGGGATTTCAAAAGGGAAAGGGAAGAGCGGGAACTAAATTATCACGATACTTTTTGATAATAGAATTCAAAATAAAAGACAAGAAGCCCGCTAGGCCAGGCTAGTGGCAGTTTATTTTAATTTTTTTATCCCTCGTCCTGAGTATAGTATACTATCGCATTTTGCATTTGAATTTGGGGGTGACCATGGGATGGGATGGATGGATGGATGGATAACGGTACGTACTAGAGTAGACTAGACCGGACTGTAAGTACTGGTTAGTGGGATGTCGATTGATAACAACGGGCGCCACTTCTTCGTAATTGTTCCCGTTCGATGTAACCGACAGCGGTACGAATGTATAAACGAATATACCAAATTTAGAGGAGGTATATCAAGTTTAATACCGCATGCAAAATAGCTATAGTTGTGTGATTGATTGATTGATTGATTAATATAATTCGCGAATGATATGATATGATATGATATGATATGATATGATATGATATGATATAATGCTGGTAAAGTCGTGGTGATAACGACTTGTAATAGGTAGAAACTTAATAGCGAAACGTTCCGATTGCGAAATATTTAAATATTCGCGCGATATAGCTAAGATAGATAGATACTTCGAATAGATTTATAGAATTGAATAGAATAGAATTGAAGCAAAGACAGAGAGAGTTAAAAGTGAACAGAGAAAAGAATGAAGGACGTGACAGGCAATAGCACATAAGTAAGTACCTATGATCAATTGTATAACGACTGGCACGGTTCTTGAATTCCGCGCTGATACTTATGATACATGAAAAATGATACGAAGCTTGATTCTTTTCGATACCCTGCAGCGCTCGGGTTCCTCAGCTTCTTTTCCTTCTTCTTCTTCTTCTTCTTCTTCTGCTGTTTCTCTTATTTTCTTTTCTTTTTCTTTCGCTCGTTAATTCTCACCATGCCTCAGAGACACGGCAGGAATGACAGGGTTTTGGTTCAAGACGAAAAAGCTAGCCAGGGAAGCAGGGAAGGGGAAGGGGAAGGGATAAAGAAAGGGAAGGGAAAGAGGGGGTGGAAAGGGAAATATGGGAATCCGATATTCCTTCCTTCCTTTGACCGGCCGGGTTAGATCCTCAACGGTTCGGCCAAAGCTGCAGTTTATCTTTTTCTCATCAAACATCTTCAGAAATATGTCGAAGCGGGATGACAAAAGCCAGGGCCTGTTTCCGAAATTCGGCACTAAGCTAAGTTGTGACGTCCGGATTCCGAGAACTCTTCCACCCATTATCTCTTCCGACCGGTATAATATACATACTAGCTACGGAGTGTAGGTATGTTGGGTTTGAAGTTTCAGCGAACGGGCCGCTCGGAGCATGCATTAATATTCGCGATTGATAGTGTGTGGTGGTGGTGGTGGTTCAAATCCCTCGATTCCAATTCCAACGATCCAATTAATATTAATCTCCCCTGCGAGACAAGTTGAAAAAAAATACATGTACATGTATCATACACCAAATAAGAAGTATGCATACGAAGGGATCATATCAAAGGAGAATTCCATAACCCTTCGCATCTCAGGATTCCCAACTTGGTTGGACCGGTTTTAATTTTTTGAGCAATTATTTCCACCTTATAATTATCCCCCCAGTATCAAAACCATTCCCCTCAGTTCGGGTCAGTTCAATTCAATTCAGTTCAGTTCAGTTCAGTTCCTAATCCAACCAAGAAAATAAACCGATTACAGCTGTGTATATCAGTATATACTTACCTAGATTACGTACTTACACACGGCATCCCGAGCTCTATCGCGCGCGCTGCACAATGCAAGAGCCGGCCTGTGCTTCCATCCATAACATCCATACATTGCATATCTAGTGCATACTTCTTATCCTCCCCTCCTTCTTCCCTGTCAATTGCCGTTGCGAACACTAGTTTCTATTCTCTCCCTTGTTCCCCGCAACGTTAACCTTCGTGCACGCGCATTAGCTCGTATGTAGATGTAAATGTAACTTGTAGAGGCAGATGCAGGTGCAGCTTGGTCGTGATTGGTACATACGGTACATACGGTACACACATATACATCAAAGACGTCACGTACTAAACAATTCCCGCTATCTACAAGATCCCCGCATATGCACTACACTACCGCACTACTTGTGTGTATACCTGCTAGCGTGCAGAACTAGTGTCGGTGCAGTGCACTGTCCTACAGTAATTTGATATTAAATCAAATGGCTGATTGATGTGATTCAGCTTGGATATTTAAATATCAATGTTTGGAGTATTCCGTGCTCTTTAAAATTTGCTACTTGCAATTCTAAGTGTAATATAATGCTCTTTCCATTTTCTCGTTCGTAATTAATCGATCCAAAGTAATTATAATTCTTCCTGCTTATATACTTTATACCGAAAGTACCCCCACGCAGAACGGCCAGAACCAGATCTTGGGATTCCATCCGCCACACGAGATAAATCATATATATATATAGCAAGGTTCGTAGGTATTTTCCTGATCTCTGAATATGTGAAAATCTAGCTATCTAGGCACCAAGAATGTGTCCTTTTTGCTATTTCCTGCTAATCACATTCTTCGAATATTCGGTCCCGCCATGTGTCACCCCTGTCATCCAAAAAAATCCCCATATCTTGAAAAAGAAAAATCAAAATCAATCAATCAATCAATCAAAAATATCTAAAAATGGAATAGTCTATTATATACCTCTAATAAAAACTATCTAAAAAAATAAAATATAAAAAATATAAAAAATATAATACACAAAATATATATAAAAAAAAGAGGGTTTACTTAAGTATTCAATGGCGACATCTTATCCGCCTTCTCCACAACCCCCATCACAACCTCCCAAAACCTATCAACATTCAACTTCATCCCAACCTTCACCTTAACCCCTCCACCACCAACCCCACAATCCCCCAGCACCTGTTTCCCCTCATGTTCCATAACCCCCTCATCAACCCCCACCATAACCGTCTTACCCATCTCCTCTCCGTTACAAATAACCTTAATCCCCGTCTCCACATATTCGAACCCCATCCCGAAGCTCTCGTCCATCAAAGCGGCTACGGCAATGGGGTCGTGTAGAGGTGGACCTTCGGTCATGTCGAATACTCTGATGTAGGTTTCGGCGAAGAACATTAGGAGTTCGTATAACATTGTTCGGAAGGTTGATGGGGTTGAAGTCAGGGTTTGGCGGACGGAGGTGGTGACCAGGACGGTGTGGGTTAGGTCTAACGGGGAGAGGATGATTTTGTTGGAGAGAGAGGGGAGGGTGAAGATTGAAGCTGCGGATTCGGGGTCGCACTTTATTTTTATATCAACCAGCAATTAGCATCTTTACCCTATATACTTACTTTCTTACTTACTTACTTACTGCTTAAGAAGTAAGTATGGAATAGAGAGAGGAAGACATACGTAGATATTAAACTCAGCACTCTTGGTGATATTCCCCAAGGTGAACCCCCCTCCCATGATGGAAATGGTTTTGATATGTTCAGCGGTTTCGGGAAACGCAGCGAAGAGCAGAGCGGCGTTTGTCAATGTTCCCGTGACGACCAAAGTACATGTGCCCCGTTTGGTGGACATAATGGCTTTGCGCATGGCTTCGACGGCCGGTACCGTCTGAGGTTTTCGGGTCGGAGTGGGCAGAAGGGTTGTTCCGTCGATACCAGTGTCTCCTATTTATTTGTTCATTCACTGTTTAGTATCTCCACCTCCTAATACTGCCTTTATATTGGATATTGATGTAGGATTGGGAAGTATATAATACCATGGATATCGGGAGCATGCACGGCAGGGCGCATGAAGGGTTTATTGGCACCCGGGTAGACGGGCACATCGGGACGACCGATGGCGGTGAGGATTGATAAGGCGTTGTTGGTGACCTTCTGTAGGGAGGAGTTGCCGTGGATTGTGCTGATGCCCAGGAGATCGAAGGATGGGTGTAGAGCGGTGATGAGGATGGCGAAGGCATCGTCGTGGCCTGGCAACGGTAGATACTATGTCAGCTATCATATATAATAAGATATCAGATAGATAGATACTTGGTAGGTACCTGGGTCGCAATCCAGCCAGACGGGGATTCTTTCCGGGGCCATTCTCTCTTTTTTTTTAATCTGAGGAATCTGGGGATAGTAGAAGTGTAATATGGGGTATATCGATAAGTACTGATAGATGGTAGTTGATGGGAAGGTAGTGGTTTTATATGTTATCCAACCGGATGAGGCGGAATGAATACTTATATTAAATATCAAGACAAGCTCCAATTAGAATCAGAATCAGAAGTAGAAGTAGAAGTAGAAGTAGAAGTAGAAGTAGAAGTAGAAGTAGAAGTAAAGTTTATCGCCAAACTGATCAGCTGAACTATAAACGAAAAAGAAAGGAGAAGCTGATGTCTTACATCTTTCTTTCTTTCTTTCTTTCTTTCGTTCTGTTCCTTCTTTTCTTTCTGGGTTCTACCTGGATCGAGCTGCTGCTTCAGATGCTAGTTTCAGACCGTCCGAACAAAGCAGGTCCCCCCCGCCAAATGCAACGACCGGGCTCCATCCATGCATCGCTGCTGCCACGCGCTCTTCGGCCCTGGTTCGACTTGACCTGACAACACCAACCAAGCAAGCAAGTGCCATGGCCCAGAATGCCGCGCAAACCTCCCAAGAACCTGCGGAGGACCATCCGAACCACCCCCCTTCTATTCAAACCCCCCAAAAATATAGAATAGAATGACGTCGACCCCGTCACCGCCATCACCGTTTTCGCTGCTGCTGCTGCTGTCGTTTTTGATGTCCGCGTCCTCATCATGGCTTTCTTCCCCTGGCATATGAAAGTCCACTCGAAGGAAGAAAAGGAATTGCGTCGTGCAATCCTCGATTTCTACGGCATCCTAAACGTTTTCACAACACTCATTATCATCCCCACCGTCGTCTGCTGGTTCGGACATGTCTACCGTTACAACCTCGTTGTTATCAAACAACAAGAAGGAGGAGAATACCAAAGGAAGACAATATACTCCAGGTTCGCACGGTTCGTGTACTTGTCGCATTGGTACCTCGGTCGTCCCTTGTTCGGAGCCAGATGGTTGGGATCTCGCAAATCTTGGTTGTTGGGATTTCTATGGATCGGGTTTATGGGATTTATGAGTATTTCCGATACCGGGGATGATTACTTCCACCTCACCAAACGATTGGGTCATATCGCCACTTCTCTACTTCCTGCGCAATATCTACTGTCTTCACGGTTTATACTCCAACAGACGTCCATATTAAGTTATCAAACCCACGAGACTTTGAATAAAGCACACAGATGGCTCGGACGGACGATATACACTCTTCTCACCTTCCATGGGATCCTGTATACCAACTATTTTGTCACAACGGACAGGATCCATAGGTTCCTTAATTGGGATGTGATCTTTGGGTTGTTGGGGTTAATCATCATGAATACGATGTTCATCGCCAGTCTTCCGAAGTATAGAAGGGTGGCTTATAAAACTTTCTTCAGCGTTCATCAGTTGTTGAGTGTTTTGGTATTACCGGTTGCGTGGGTTCATGTTTATGATACCGGACGGTATGTACTACTTGTCGGGGTGGTGTATATTATCGATCGCGTCGGAAGGTATTTTTTGACGAGAGAGTTGAAAGTTAAAGTCACGGCTGTATCTTCTACGGCATTGGATTTGAGGGGAACGGCGGGTTGGATGGTGACCGATACTACCAATAGTACCACTACTGCTACCACCACCACCACCACAACGGGAATGGGATCAAAAGCTAAGAAAGTCGCTCCCGGAAGTCATTTTTACATCTCCGTACCAAGCATGGTACAAAGCCGAGGAAACCCTTTTACCTTATCCAGTGTGGACGAAGAAAGCGGAGAAGCCAAATTTTTGGTCCGAGTCAGAGACGGGTTTACGAGAGAACTCAAGGAATCGGCATTAGACGCCAGTTTGAATATGATGATCGAAGGACCTTACGGGATTGCCAAAGTTTTCCCCGGGTTTGGATGGTTCGATTCTTTTTTGTTTATTACGGGGGGCATAGGGATTACAATGACTTTGAGCGTGTTAAGGGAATTGGTGGTGGAGATTGAAGAGAGTGAAAGGGTGGAGGAGAAGGTGGGGGTTAGGTTTGTGTGGGCGGTTGGGGGGACTGATGATGCTGCATGGCCGCTATCGGAGCTCTTGAGGGCCGGACCGACGAGGTGTAGGCCTGAAGTTGATATTTATATATCAGGTTCGAAGGGAGAAGGGGATTGGGAAAGTGGAAATGATGAAGGAGAAGACAACGAAGAAGAAGATAAGGACGACGGGGGGAGACCATCGATGGAATTGGATGAATTGGTCGGAGGGGATTCACAGAGTTTATTACCTACGACGGAACCTACACATCGCCACCACCGCCACCGCCAATCAGCGACGAATAATGATAATGGTAATCTGCATAATAACGATAACAGCGACAGCATGAACAGAAGAAGGGTCATAAAGGAAGAAGAGAAGAAAAAGATGGAAAAAGAAATCGAATCATTAAGATATCGATACGCCAGGACACAGATAACACCTCGGATACAAACGGGAAGGCCGAATTTGACGAGGATTACGGAAGAATTCTGTAGGGATCATGCGAGGGGGACAAACCAGAAACAGAAGAGGATTGGGGTGTTCGTGTGTGGACCGGAGGGGATGGGGGTGGATGTGAGGAGGGCTCTGGAGAGGTATTATACGGAGAGTGTGATTTGGGTGTGGGATGAGAGGTTTGGGCCATAATACACATACGTACAGACATACATACATCCACCCGAGTACATAGTACACAGCAATATCAGATTTTATAATATAGTTTATACACGGTAAACTAATTAATACCCAGGTATAATTAGAATTATAGTTATAGCAGGGTATGTGTCCATGGATATTTTCTGAGATCGTAAAGCGGAACCCACCGAATCAGGATTGGTTGGTGACAATGTTGCGGGTACCTTTTTTGAATCAAAAAACTGGTCCGTGCTTGGCAAGGCAGACTCCCATTCCTCGAGAACTCTTATTAGTCTGATCCAATTCAGTCACACATACATACTACATACATGTAATCTGTATGTAGGTAGGTATGTCAGTATGTATATACTTAATGCAGCAGTCAGTCAGTCAGAATTAAAGAGGGTCTCGATCAGATCCTGTTCGACTGTTTTCTTTCCTTTTCTTTTCTTTTTTCCCTGATTTCCTTCTCGGACTTCAGAGAAACCGAAGTACTTTCTGACATACAGTCCATCTGCTATCTCAGCATGTACTCTACTTAAGAACGGCCCTGCATTTGTCTAATTTAATTTAATTTCTTTACTTTCTTCCTCTCTTCTTCCTCTTCTTTTTTTCCCTCTCCTTCTTCTTTTTTATCCCTTCCATTGAATGTTATTATATTATATTCTACGTGCATGCGGATAAGCAAAAGAGGAAGCTTGGCTGCTGTTTTATAATCCTGTGGATTGCTCTGACACTGCTCCGAAACAACATATTAACATTCAACCACCTTTTCCTTCTCCCAAATTACTAACCAGACACAACAACAACGCCAAACATTAGCAACCATCACCACCATCATCACAACCACCACCACCACAACCTCTACTATATACCATACCATCTACATTAAACTTCACACCTTCACTTAACTCCCTCCAGGAGCACTATATACTAACCATCTAGTCATATATATCTCCCGGATAAAAAGCCGAGACAAAAAAGCTCTCCCGAGTTCCTGTTAGATTAGTTAGATTTCCAACCATCAGTCCGTCGTCCGATTAAACCTCTCTTCCTCGAGTACCGTGTCTCGCCTCGTCTTGTCCCGTCTCGTCTCGTCTCTCGTCAGTCGAGTCACTACCACAACTACCACCACCACATATCAACAAACCCCAGTCTGTCCTCATATGATATAGTCCGTTTCATAACCCGTACAGGAGAACGACGACGATAATATAAAACTTCCTCCTCCGGTGGCCGCTTCGGGCCGGGCCAAAAAAGAAAAGGAAAAAGAAGGGAAGAGGAAAAAAACCATGAATCAAGCAGGCCAACTCCCTCCTGGCATGATGGCCGGAATGCAAATGTCCGGTGGTCAAGCGGCGGCGGCAGCAGCAGCGGCAGCCGCTCAAGGAGGAGGAGGAGGACCTCAAGTTGCTCTCGCCCAGATCATGGCCAAAATAAAATCTCAACCTATTCCTCAAGGCGGTTGGCAGGCTGAGATGCCTCTCGGTGAACGTGCCATGATAGTTAGCCAGATGTACGCTTTCAAATTGCACTTCTTTTTTTTTTTTTTGTTTTGGGACCGCCGCATAATACAAACCAGGCCTGCTGATCATCCCCCCCCAAGTGCTAGTTCATTGCGCCTAGTTCAGAGTAATATGGAAGCCCCGCACGCCGTGAAAATGGCCGAGGCTTTCGAGGATCATACATTCCGAAGTGCAAATTCCAAAGTTCGTAGCCTTATTCCTCTCTCTCTCACTCTCACTCTCCTTCCGGATTCAAAATTTTTTCGTTCTCATCTAAATTCTTGGCCATGTTTTTTTTCTTTTTTTTTCTTCTTCTTCTTCTTGCTTAAAGCCTCGTTAGAATGGCACGCTGACTTGAACGCAAAACATCGCGTTTTTTTCATGTTAACAGGCTGATTACATTGGCGCCTGTCGGGGGAAGATGCAGCAGATCCAAGAAACTCGTATGCGGAAACAAGCAGATAATGAACAACATCTTCGAGATCTACAGTTCCTCAGTCGTAACCCTCAGATGGCCGCCCAACAACAGCAGCAGTTGCTGCTCGCCCAGAGGATGGGCATCCAAGCCAACCAGATGGAACAGCAACAACAGCAATCTGGAATGTCCGGTTTAATGCCCCAGAATATCAACATGGCCGCCGCCATGGCGAACCCGACGTTACAAGCCCAGATGGCCATGGCCGCGCAAGCACAATCAGGTCTCATCCAAGGAGGTCCTCAACTCGGCCAACCGCAGCTCCAGAACCCGCTTCACCAGTACCGTGGCATGCCTAAAGACCAAGCTATCGAACACCTGGCGCGTACCATGATGCAACAGGCCCAGCCGCAACACATACAGACTATCATGGGACAGCTCGGGGGACTGACGGAGGAACAGAAGGCTCAATGTGAACGTCTAAAAATATCGCCTTTAGAGTTGTTCTTCAGGAATGCCGCTGCGAAGAAACTTCTGCAAAACCAGGCTATCCCACCTGGTGCTCTGCAGGGTGTACCCGGTGGCGGGAACCCACAGCAGCTTACTCCACAGCAGCAAATGGCTGCAAACCAGCAGCAGCTCGCAGCACGGCAGCAACAGCTGCAGCAGGCCGCTCAGCAGCAGAGATTGATTGCTGCCCAGACTGCGGCACTCGGCAGAGGCCAAAACCTCGGCCAAGGGCAGCAGCCGTTTGATAATAAGGCGTTCATGAGTGACTTCCAATCATATCTCAAGCAGCAGCAGCAGCAGCAGCAACCTGCTGTCACACAGGCCGAAGCTATGGGGCAAAAGCCTCCACAGGCCAGACCAGGGATGCCGAATGTCACCATGCCACCCGGTTCGGTGCCACCCCAGGGTACTCCGCAGTCTGCCCCTACCCCCCTGCAGCAGCAGCAGCTCATTCTGCTACAAAGGCAAGCTCAAGCTGCACAGGCTGCTCAGAGGATCGGGCAACAACCACAGCAACCACAGCCTTCTCCGCAACAACCGCAGCCTCATCTTGTGGGGCAGCATCCTTCTCCACAACTAAACTTACTCAATCAAACACACAGACCTGGTTCTGCTGCCAGTCAGCAAGCGCAAGCTGCCCAGGCTGCTCAAGCGGCTCAAGCCCAGCTTAACCAAGCTAGAATGGCGGAATTACAGCAGCGTCAAGCCCAACTACAGCAGCAACAGCAAGCGCAGGCCGCGGGTCTACGTCCACCTGGGAGCTTTACCGTCCCTGCTGGGTTTCCTATTCAAAATTTCCGAGATCTGCCACCAGACAAGTTGCAGCATCTCATTCAAAGTTTCCAAGCTAAGCAAGCCGCTCAGGCACAGGCTCAAGCCCAAGCTCTAGCCCAACAGCAAGCTGGTCAGAACTCTGCAAATCTACTACAGCAACAGCAACAGCAGGCGGCCCTTGAAGCCCAGAGAATTAGAAATGGGATGGGAGGCACATCGGCACAGCAGATCCAAGCTGCCCAAAATGCTTTGTTGCAAAACTTATCCGGCGGTCAGCCTCTTGGATTAACCGTCGAACAGGCTCAGAAGCTTCAGGCGCAAAGAGCGGCAAACTTACGAAACCTCCAACTTGAGCAGCAGCAGAAGTTGGGCCTCAAACCTCCACAGCCGGGACAACAACATCCTGGACAGCCGGGACAACCTGCTCAAGCTCAGCAGCCCGGCCAACCGGGGCAACCGGGGCAGCCTGGGCAGCAGCAGCAACCCCAGAGGCCACCCCCGATGCCGGTTCCCGACATTCAGTTCCCGCCTAGCTTTGATGGGATCAAGTTCCCACAAACAGCGGTTGCATATATCAAACGTCAGTTTCCGTCGATTGATATTCCGGTCAATAATCTTGCAGATTGGGGTGCGTTCAAGGCATGGGCGAAACAGGTTAATCCAGATTTGGCGACTAGGGTATGAATCCAACCGTGCTTCCAAAATATGAGTTGAAAGAGAATATATACTAACAAAGATGATTTTAGGTTCGGTCATTGCATTTCCTGCATGTTCAAGAAATGTCAAAGAAGTTTGTTGGACCGATGCAAGCTCACTATCAGGAGTTTGCTACTCGGGTTAATACTCTACGACAAGCTCATCTTCAACAAGCTCAGGCGGCTGCCGCACAACAGCAGCAGCAGCAACAGCAGCAAGTGAATATGTCACCACCTAAACCACCGGCTAAACCGACGGCTGCGCCCACACCAAAGATGGCACAGCAGTCGATTGAAGGTGGGAGGGTGACGCCGAATACTGCTCAGCAACAACAGCAGCAGCAACAACAACAGCAGCAGCAGCAGCAGCAGCAGGCCGCTAATTCAAGGGGCCTTAAGAGATCCGCTCAGGCTGATGAAGCCGCTCCTACGGCAGCTTCTAATGCCGCCCAGCAGCAGGCCCAGCAGCAGGCTCAACAGCAGGCTCAACAGCAAGCCCAACAGCAGGCCCAGCAACAAGCCCAGCAACAAGCCCAGCAGCAAGCCCAGCAGCAACAGCAGCAGGCGGCCCAGCAACAGCAGCAGGGACAACAGGGACAGCCGCCTGGAAAGCCCGGTGATTGGCAGACGTTCTTGCAAAGGCTAATGGTTATGCCGCCGGATATGCAAGCTCAACTCATCAATCAGCCAAGAATGGCACAACTTCCTCCCGAGAGAAAGATGGACATTCACAAGGTGATCGCTATGAGTAGGGCGAAGCTCGCTCAACAGGCTCAAGCTGGAAGACCAAATGCTATCCAGCCCCCGGCCCCGGCTGCTGCTCAACCACCAACCCAGGCCCAAAATCAAAATCAAAACCAGAATCAAAATCAGGCTAAGCAACCTGAACCTGCCCCAGCAAGGCCACCTACGGCCCAAGGGGTTCAACAGAAGGCTCCGGCAGCACCACAGGCTGTTGCTCCAACTGCAGCAGGCCCTCAAGGCGCCCCCGCGGCTCAGATGGATCCTACAAAGCAGCTCTTGAAGAACAAGGAACAAGTTCATTTGATCCGACAAGAAGAAACCCAAAAGGCATTGGCACGGCCGATTATTCAGATGAGCGAGGAGGTGAAAGCAGTGACTAGGCAAGCTGTTAAAGAGGTATCATTGACTCTCGTCAGGATGGAGCAGTGGATCCCGATGTTCTTGATGCTCTTACCCTCTGAACGTATCGTGAGAGAGCTCTTCCAAACGAGAGCCGTAGTGGCTACTCAGTTTGAAGATACCCATTTCCAGACACCGAAGGAGAACTTTACCATTACACCTGATGAGCTCGACGCTGCCAAGTCACAGATTCTTCGATACTTCAATTACGTGAAGGCTCAAGTGCCCAAGTTGAACGAGCAACGTATGAAGCAGGGTCAACCCCCAATCCCCATGGGAGCCGTCCAACAACAACAACTTCAGCAACAAAAGCAGTTCCAGCAAGCACAGAACTTGCACGTTCAACCACCTGCTGCTAAAGCTCCTGTCCCTAACCTCACTCAAACTGATCTCTCGGCTCAATCTCTGCAACAACAGCAGCAGCAGCAGCAGCAACAGCAACAGCAGCAACAAAAGCTCCCCGTTCAGAATCTTCAGCAACCAACCAACATCCCTCATTCCGCTGCTGCTCACAAGGTTGCAGCTCCTCCTGCTCCTACAGCTCCCCTACCCCCCGCCGCGCCTTTCAACCTCGGCCAGATTCCTCCTAGAAAGAAAGCTAAGCAGGGCTCCGAGTCTCCTTCGTTTCCCAAATCAGCACAACCTGACCCGAAGGCCCAGTCTCAAGCCATGGCTCAGGCGGCAGGACAGAAAGGTGTTCCAGGGAAAGGTACCCTGCCAGCTCAATACACCCACCTTTGTATTGTCAAAGCCTGCGAATACCATACCAAAGGTTTCCAAAACCAGCAAGACCTCCTTCGCCATCTTAAAGAAGATCACAAGGATGCCGTTGCTGGGCATATGAAGCAACCACAAAGTGAACCTCCAAAAGTTCTGACCCCACAAGACCTCCAAGCTCTTAGAGAGAAACAGGAGCGTATGATCGAGGAGAGGAACAGGACGATCACTAACCCACTCGAGTACACGCTCGGGAGTGTTGCTGAAGCCTTGGGTTTGGCCAGAGATGGAACAAGGAAGGCTAAGGAGGATAAGCAGGAAGAGGTCAAAGATAAGGAAGCTGCTGCTGCCACCGCTAAAGCTCCTACCCCTAGGACCTCAACGCCACTCACCAAGACTCCTTCCAAGGCTGCTCCGACCCCATCTGGTATCCAGTCTTCTCCACCTCGCCCTGTGGAGGTTAAGGAAGAGAGGCCAACCAGCCAGCCAACTCCACCATTCAGCGGCTGGGACGACTCCATGATCAGTCCAACAGTCATCCAACAAGCCTTCGAAGGACTCAATGAGATCACAGACCTTGTCATCGACCAAATCGACATCAGTATGATCCTGACTCCCGATGACGGTGACGACTTGGATGAGTCCGGCGAGAAGCTTCCTGGCACTCCACCATTTGGCACCGCAGGTATCCCCGAAGCTAGAAACGGTGGGGACGCGTTGGCCATGAGTGAGGAAGAGATGAAGGACTTTGAATCTTGGAATCCATTTGGTATTCGCAACTCTGGGCCTCGTGGGTTGGTCGAAGATATCGACTGGGAGTTGGTTGATGCGCCTGGAACTACTAGTGGGAGTAGCACTCTCAGCGGCTGGGACAACAGTTTCTTTGAGATACGATCTTAAGGATTTTGTTCTTTACGCTCTAAGCATATCGATATACTCTTTAGCCTCACCGCTTCACGCCTATTATCCATATTTAATTCTTTTACGACCACCACCACCATTTCGATGAACGAAGTCTTCTTGTTTACATAGAAGCGTCTTTACTCACTATTACTTCTAACGTGTTATTTCCAAATTACTACCTTCTATTACTCCTATCATTTACGTTTTTCTTCTTCTTCTCTATTCTTGCATGTTTTACGGCAGTTGGATAACAAAAACCAATAACGGGCAAAACGGGTCTTCTTTTTATTCTTCTTTTTACTCTTTTCCTCTTCTTTTCGGTTTGCGTTATTCTTTTTGCTTTATTTCATCAATTTGTTGTTTTTTTTCCTATTTCTTCTTATTCTTATTCCACGCGTATCAAAGGGCGTTAGCGGAGGTTTATTCATTTATTTACGGCGTTGATTGCTAACCTTGTCTTTTTTTTTTCCCTTTCTCTTTTTTCTTTTTATCAGCTTGATTTCTGTAGTTTTAAATTTTTATTCTTTTTTTATATTATTACTTATGAAGGGCGTGGATGACAATGAAAAGATGTTCCTGGCGGTTGGGACGGAAGATTTATTATTATTACTTGAGTATGTTGCATGCATGTATAGTGCCTTTCCATTCGTGAATTCATGAACCTATAGAGTATAGTGTGTGTAGCCTTGAATCTGTGAGTTTCCCTATATTAAATCTGTAATGTATTACGCCTGTCTAGCTTGCTGTAAATTATATATAATTAGCTTGCCCTGCCTGCAATGAGGTGACTATACATTAGTACGTATATACGAAGTAAAAAAAAAATTTTATTACTTATTTTTCTAATAGAATTATTACCTGTAATTTAACTAACTAACTAACTAATTATGTTACAAGAGGCCGTCTGTTTATTATACTAGGGCGTCTAATTTATATTATAGAAAGTATTACAAAAGCTAGAGGCTGTATACAGCTGGCATGTGGTTCGAATCCCTGGGCACCGTCGATTATATATCTCGACTTTCCAAATACAACAAAACCAACACGCTTTTTGTTGGTATCTAGATAGAAATAAATAGGGATAAGATTTGAAGATAAGGGATCCGGACCCGATATCCGCCCCAAAATAGAGAGGTATGTACATGTACGTACCCAGGGTATTAAGGTCATTTGAGTAGATGAATGTTTATGTATATATATATAACTATATCAAACTCGAAGTATTGTCTTGCTTAATGTTAACATGGGTTGACTTCTAGGACTGAGTACAAGATAATCATACCGTCGATGGTGACAAAAATCGCTAGTGAAATCAGCTATCTATAAAATTAAAATCGAAGTACCTACCTATATACCTACTACTTGTTCAATATCTATTTGACCGAATAGACTAAAAAAAAAGACTCCCGCCCACCCAGACAAGATAACAGAATAATGCAGCAAAAAAAATCGATGCAGACAAAACATTCCTATATACTTCCGACAGTAACTTCTCATCTTGGACCCAGCTGTCGGCGTGCTCCTGTACAAAGAAAAGTCTAAATAGACAGAATATTGACGACCCGATAGATAAAATTGTAGTCCATACTCTTTCTTTTTCTTTTGCTTCTTCAATTTGTTGTAGCAGTTTGGTCTCGTCGACACCAGGCATTATGGAATTCACACGTTCGGTCAGCTCCAACTGTTCTTCATAGTATTTGATCATTTTGCGTGACCTTTCGAGTTCTTCTAGGGCTTCCTGGAATTCCCGCTTCATCTCTTCGATTATTAACACTAGTGCTTCTTGCATGCTCAGCAGAGCAATCTCTGTTGAAATTTTGATGATATTGTAAGGATATAGTACCTCCGTGCGTTTATGAAAACCATGGGCGCAGACAATATTTGTATGATAGTCTCCAGCATGGTGTAGTGGTAATAGTTTCGTCTCGATAGTGTCCAAGTGGTGTTGAGGTCGGGTATCAAGGGTGCGTAAAACTATCGTGCGACATATATGCATCGCATAGACGGCCTGCACTATGGAGTCCTTCGCATCCGCGCTGGAGACCTGGCCACCATATAAAGTTTTCATCGCACGTAGTACACGTGACCGTACAATATTCGCCGCCCGCGTGAAATCCGAATCCCAAATCTCATGAGGCGGTTTTTTTATGAGATCCAGGTTGTCGGTGTTGCTGAAAGAACCCCAAACGAGAAATGTATATGTAACCCTTGCATTTGAAAAGACTGCATTTGCTAATCTTTTAGCGGCAGATGGAGAACGTAATCGTTCAAACGCTCTCGTGAACCCGATCTGGGCGGCTTCAATAAAACTCTTCGAGACACTAATCACCACCAGTTTCGCGATGTAATCTCTTAGCTGCTCTAATCGAACCGGCTCCTCCAGGACAGGACATCGGTCGTTAAGTATATCTTTTCCTTGGCTACCAAACCCCCCTTTTACCATAAGTTCCAATATCTCCAGAAGTTAGTCTGTTTTGCACTGGAGGTAGGGGAGACTAGTGTAGATTCCAGGTAGCTACCAGCGCCTACCTTCGCTGCCTGGTAGAGGACAGCAAAGAAAGGTTTTAAGGGGTCCTGTGGACCTGGATTGACAAAAGGGTGCTCTAGGTATTTATCCTCATTGCTTGTCCCGGGGCATTTCGTAAATACCTTCCTAAGTGCGCGACGAAGGACTTCCTCGACATCAAGAATCCATGTATTCATCCACTCGTGGATGGCAGGGTCGGAGCCCTCGGAGATGGCTCCACATGCTTGATTGACTGCTTCGGGGTCTAGAATATCTATGGAGCGTTCCATTTCTGCCGTAATAGCCATCTTGATACCCTGAACAAGGTTGGTATGACCGATAGCAGCCCATGGCCGGAGGTCCGAGAGGGATTCTATCAATGCTCCGATGCCTTCATAATTAGATATACCCACGGAACTGGGATAAAACTCTAGCCCCACTGGCGTTCTTTCGATCCCTACAGGTTCAAGTCTAGAGTTGAAGCGGGCGCTATATTCCAGATATTGGATGAACTCCCTCCATAAAATTCCCCAGTCGATGCCCTTGAGAGTAGAATGGCAAGCAGCATTGATTTCCGGCTGCAGGGCCTCTGAGAGCTTAGAAAATCGCAATGTTTCCGGGTTTCCGGCGGGCACATAATCGATTGGCTGTAGTAAGTACTTCTGCGACACCAACAGTAGTGGGAAAACTATGTCTGGCATGTCTTTCCAGCTTTCGTGTAATGTGTCAGAATTCTGTTGAACCAGGCTGTCGAGTTCACCCACAAGACCTGCAAATCGACTTTCTTTAACCCGGCCTGTCGTAACGCTGTCGTAAATATGGAATCCCATAAGCCATATTTTTGAGGCCGTGTAACTATGTATTCGCTCGCTATAGATATGTCCGATCCAACCTCTCACAAGTGAGTGCATTTCGATATGTGGCGGCCTGCCAGGAACCAAACTACAAGTAACCATGTTGGTTGCTACAAGTTTTTGTATTGCGAGTTCGAAATACCCATCTTTAAGAAAGTCAATGTTTTCCAGGGTTAAATTCTTAGAAATTTGGCGATAGAGCTGGAGGTATTCAGCAATATTCCGAGCACTTTCACAAGATGCAATAAAAAAGGCCGTAGAAGATACATGCTGGTCTTTCTCCGTATTAGACAATATCCTCTCAAATGCGAATTTAAAGGCATTCCAGACTGAGTAAGGATAGCTGGAGAATTCGGGGTCCTGTGCTAAGAAACCAGCCTGAACTTCAGCTGGCCATTTAAGATATGTCTGGCAGTTCATGCTCGACACGCCGGTTCCGTCCCTCAGCGCGGCTCCGATTATAGATATCGCAAGGGGAAGACCGCCGAGCTCAGCTACAAGTTGGGCTCTGGCATTTGTTTCCTCTTGGGGTGGCTCGCTACCTTTTGTTAGGTTTGTATCTGTCGAGATGGGGTTTATATATTGGGAAAGGAGCTGCTGTGCGTTATTCTGATTCAATGAATTGACTTGCAGGACGTAAGTGGCCCCGATATGACTAGCAACTTTTGTGTGTCTTGTCGTCACTAGAATTTTGGCGTTTGGTAGGCCATTAAAAATATATTGCTCGACGTCAATAGTTGTATCGTCTAGTCCGTCGAGGATCAGTAGCCAACGGCCATCAAAACTTTTTGAAAGAAATTGACGAATGATTGACACTGGTTGGGATAAAGCGTGTCCGTCTCCACGAATCTGCCTTGCATATTGCTCAAATCCCTTGGCCATCGTTTCCTTCGAGCTCGCCGTTATCCAAAGAACGGTCATTTCGTCTCGTTTCTGGTAGGCGAAATACCGCGCCATTGTCGATTTTCTAACATGATGGATTAGTGGGCTGTGGGAACTAGGTATATTCTGTGCGGTCAAGCATACCCAATGCCTGGGAGACCATGCAAGACCACCCTAGCACTCCCATCTCCGTTAATGGCCCCAGTGAGAAATGATAGTATATCCTCACGAACTAAAAGCCTTGGTTGAAGAAAGATCGAGTCGCTGTGGAGCACAGTATCACATCTTGCTAGCGGAGAGGAGTTAGTTAATTTGGGTTTTTACATAAAATTTGTTTCTCCTAGTACCTTCACTTACCTTGAGACTCTGAAGTTAGAGGAATGATTGATAGAAGCTCTTTAGCGCAAGCGGCTGCAATAGCGGCTGCATAGGGTTGCCATAACTTATTTTTATGTGAATCCGCATAGTCACATACACCTCTGATAACAAGGCATGGAAAATGGTTCATCAACCCAGTCGCCTCCATCTCGAAACATATTGCACCGTCGAGTTCCGAGCTCAACCTATCCCTAGTTTGAGCATCTCTAATAAGCGAGCTTCCAGACGCTATTGTACCGTAGTGAATCATGTATTCCTGGCCAATTCGGGGGGCACGCTGGATTATTTTTTCCTTTTGAATTTTACAATTCTCGCACATCGCACCTTCCACATGTATAAAAGTAGGTTCGAACAAAATATCCTCCCCTGCGTTTTTACGTGCGAAGTCCGGCTGGGAGGTAGCTGCCGCGAGATGATTTAGGAGGGTATTTTTGCCCCGAATATGATTGGATATGAGCTTGGAGACGGCATTGAGCAAATATTTCGGTGGCGTATTGAGGTGCCCTGTCCGCAGGAAACCCTTCGGATGCTGTTTCCCAAAATCGTATTGAACAACTCCGCCATGCTGTAGGTGAGGTTGGCTAACGACAACATCACCAAGTCGTATATCCGTTGTTCCACTTGGGGCGCCGCCTCCAATACCAACCAGCAAGCCGAACTGAATTCGGGGAAACTTGGCTTTCATTTCTATTGCCGCTGCGGTAGCAGACGCCGAACCGATTAGACCTGCTGGAAGGCATACAATAACGATATTGCGACCGAATATGCGACCCAAAGTATATATGTTTGTATCGTTATCATCGTGAGGTGGGTCCTCATGCTCCTCATCCAACATCATGGTTGCTGCTGCGTACTCGATAGGAAGCGCACAAACCCATCCTACCGTGTAAGCCTGGACGCCAAGGCGTCGTTTTTCGGGTTCCGATGAGGCTCCGCCATTATAGATTCCGGACATTATTCCAGCTTGATGGAATATATTATCCTGAGACGAGCCCAAAGCGATGATGGCGGGTTAGGATCGTTTCATAAACTGAAAGCACAGTCGATTAAGCATGGAGGACGAAACTCCGGAGAGACCACTTTGTCTACAGCCCCTTTTTTTCTCTTTCAAGAATTTGGGCAAGGCTGGGTTTGAAAAATTTTGCGCAAGGCTTTCAATATTTGCATGCATTTACCATAGCCAATGTGCGGCGCGAATCTAGCCGCTCTACATTGCAACATGTCAGTCTCTTGAGCCTTGCCATGCATGACGTGTTAACGGACGTATCTATCTTGAGATATTTCCTCAAGAGACAAACTTATACGCAGTACGCTGCATGAGTTCAAGATATATATTCCTCCTAGCACTTCTGCGTCCATGCATGGCCGATGTGTAGTTGGGTCACCCAACTCATGCAAGCTAAGGCCTTGACAATTAAATAGTACTTAGGCGATTAGATCGTCTCGAGCCCACCAAAAATCCACCCACCTCTGTCGATTTTGGGATTCGATTTTCATCTATCTATTAATTTCGAATAGTTAAGGAAACTTTCCGGTTCCATTTGTGTGTTATGATGAGATTATGCATGGGTTAGCTGTGGCCATATGGTCAAATGTGATGCTTGTTGAGATGTTGCATTTGGGAATCGGGTTAGGTTTCGAATTTCATCACTCCTTTGAAGATACTTATGTCTTTATGGCAAGATTAATGCCGCGAAGTCCGGTTCGCCGATCGATCGACCGCCCAGCAAGCATATACATTTAACAGATAGTCGTATTCAAGATTAAGATTTATATCATCGAGTCCAGAGTTTTCGTAATCCAATCGACTCTTAATTTGGAGTGGTAACTTTCATAATACGATCCGGCCCCTTGTCGGAATTATAATTAGCGTGGGACCAAACTTTAGCTTACCCTTGCCACAAGGTTTTGCTGTGGAGCTACTGATCGATCGTGTGCCACAGCTTACATTTATAAACCTGGGAATCTCAAGTTGTTGGTAAAATAATATATTTTAGTACCCTGTTTTTGATGATCCTCTTTCCACTTCTTCGTGAATCGAAGGACTGGCTTAAAAGAAAATGAGAAAAAAGAAAATCCCTATATGTACAGTTTGAAAGCTGTCATAAAGAAGGAAAAAAGATAATAATGGTTGAGCGGGAAAAGGAGGAAAAGTAGAGCGGTAAAGAAACCATCCACCATTCCTTCTCTCGTGATATTAAGAATATATATAAACATTCAAAAGAAGAAGAAAAAAGTTTGATATCCACGAGTAAGAAACAGACGGAGAAGCAGAACAAAAAAATATCCGTGAAGACGAAAGAAAAAAAAGCGGATGTGGGGAAAGAGTTGGTCAAGTTTTCTATCCTCCTTGTTATTTTATTAACCAGACGATTCTTTTCGATTAGGACGTAATGGTAGAGGTAGAGTTGAAGTCGAAAGAGAGTGAGGCGGTCGTGTGATTATAAAAAAAAAGAGTGTCAAGCGAAAATCTTCCAATTCGTTTCCTCTATCTCCTCCTCTCCTCCCACGGATTTTCTTCTTCATTTCCTTAGTTCCTTCCCTTTCTCAAAAGATTCTCCTCCTCTTCCGCCATCGCCCTTTTCTTTCCTTCCATATTTCCGTATTAAATTTTTAAATTTTCACTTTTTTTAGATTTGATTTAAAAATTTAACGGGTTTGGAAGTAGTCGAGGAGGATGCTGCGCTCGGTGGACTCTTCACCCCAGTCACGGACGACGACGCAAGAGCAGTTAACGACCTTGCGGGGGTTGCCTTCACGGTCGAGAGTGCCTGTTGGTTATTTCTGTTAGCACATGTTTTGGGAATTTGTGATTGAAACCTTGGTATATATATATATATATATATATATCGTGTGCACACTCCGCCAGCACCACTACCAGCACCAAAGCATCTCAAGTACACCAACGAAAGGAAGGGAAATCTAAACATACAGAGACCAGCCCACTCTCCGAGCTTCTTGCCATCTCCAACCTTGATCAGAGGGATCTTATGCTCTGCGCAAAGGGCCTCAACCAACTTCTTGTAGGCATCCTCGTCGCAGTTCTCGTTCAGGACGCACATGTGAGCTTGTCGTCTGTCGAGAGCTTTGGAGGCTTCACGGAGACCACGGGCGAGACCGTCATGGATCAGGGCGTGGCGGAGAACTCCCTTGAGGGCGTCCTCAACGGACATTTGGCCTTTACCGGCGCTGGTGTCGGCGGCGACTTCAATTTCGTCAGCAACCTCGACGGCGGGGACCTCTTCTCCGTCCGACTAGTTAGGAAGTTAGCATAACGTTTGTGTGGTATTTTTGAGACTCGATGAGGGGATGGAGGGGTAGTGGTTCATTCATATCAATTGAAGCTTGAAGCTTTCATATGATATCAAACCACTTACCACTACCTCTTCCACTCTTCGAATTGAAGCTCGAATTCAACGTACCATCTTGGAATGTAGTGTTTAGTTTTTTTTCGTAAAGGTACTTAAGAGTACTAAAAGATGGAGTTTGATGTCAAGAGTTCCTTAAAGGTGTCCCCGGTGTTGATGGATGTTTAGTTATGTGTGGTGTTCATGAAGAGAGAACAAGAAAAAAAAGAAGAAAAATGGGGGGAAAAATATTCCACACACAAAAATGCCTGTTGGAATTGTAGCATCACGTGACTTTGCGGGCAAACAGGCGCTTTTGCTGGGGAAGGGCTGCGGAACCCTAACAAATTATATCTGGCACAACACATGCATGTTCACGAAGTTTAACATCTTGGAACGGTTTACGGATTTTGGCTATTCGAAGTGGGAGGATATTGATTCATGATGGACTAAGGGTTTAAAGTTCTTATCTGGGAAACGGACGGGTTTTTTCGGAGATCAAGAAGTATGGTATTTTGCTTTCGAAGGTGGCTACGAAGAGGCTGTTCTTAGGTGCGGGTGAGAGGACATGCTAGGTTCCGTCCCCCCCACATTACTGATAAAGCCCTCCCCGACGACATTCTGGACTTTAATATACATATGGGACCAGCCGCCACTTGTCTTCGACGCTCTTTCGTCCGAATTTCCCCTCGTACCACTTTCTGGTTATGTTTGCGCCGAATCCTAGGTTTATACACACGAAGATCCAAACGTACAGCAGGCTCTTATTCAACCACTGGCCCTTAGGTGCCCCGATAACTACGAATGACCCGTAGATAACACACTCAAGCAAATAATGGGGGGATAAAGTGTACGAGAATAGCGGGTGTATTGGGAGGGAATACTTTACCAAAGACGCCAGATGGACATGTGCATCGTGCTGGAGGCCCGACCCAAGAAAGAAGAACGGAATCGCCAAAAGCGTGTTTATCCTGGGCGGTTTTAAGAGGTCGGAAGGGTGGGATATAGGAATATTGGTGTTTAGTCGAAGGGTTTCGATACCTTCACACCAAGTTGCAAATCCCATCATTGTGTAGTGGGTAATCCCGGCGATGTAGATCAGGATACCCATTTTGGAGTTACCCGACTTTTGAATATATATGGACTCCCAGAGGCGCCGGGCGCTTTGCATTGTCATGCAAATTATGCATAGTAGGATTGTTTCTAGGCTCTGTGAGCCGTCTGGACCCGGGACGATTTGAGGCTCCACGACAGCATCCTTTGGTGGTTGGTTTCCTGGGAGGTTGTCTAAGACCAATTGTAGGATTCGACCATGAAAGATTACTTGAAGCAGCCAGAAGAGTTGGACGGCGAAGGAGAAGGCGTAGAAATGCATAAACCAAGAGTGAGGGACCTGTAGTTTCCCCACTAGATCCAAGAGAACGTCCAGCGGCGACTTCGGCTCCGTAGTGGTCCTGGGTTTCTTGTCCACATCTTTGGTAGCGGCCTTGGTAGGCTTGGTATCAGAGGCGTTCTTTCCGTATGTATAGAGCTTTCTGGCGAACGGCGGGAAGACATTCAGCGTTATTGTCTGAGATGGGCAATTTTTTGGATCTTTTCGTCAGCTCTTATACGTAATGCATTTTGGTCCACTAACCACGACAACGTACAATGAGAATAGCGTTGAAATAGAAGAACTGGACGACGCTGGTAAGGTTGATGTCTGCCAGCAGCTCGGCGAGATTTAGAGTGTTCATGAATTCCATGACGGGCGGTCGTGCGACAACGGGAACGTTGGAAAGGAGGACGTCGTCAGACCATGCTGGCCTCCAACACAACAATTACAACCGTCATCATACGACATGCTAAGATGACAGAAATCCGAATCGATATTTGAATAACACCGTTTTCTAACGCCTCCACCCCATATCATATAGCAGACTCCAAACTCCCTGGTAGCAGACAAGTAGTTGAATGCGAGTGTCTAGGTTGTGCGTGGAAGAGAGAAGGATTCCGGGGTAAGAAGGTACAATTGTGGGGTCTCGTGCGAATATTAAGGTCATTGTTTTGGTTTTTCTGCCAGTGAGAAAAGGGGGCTGTACTGCAGGCTACGGAGGCCCCGGGCGTAGTTTGGGGGCCTGGAACGGACATGCAAGGACAAGGACAAGGACTGCAGCCTGCATTTTGAGCATGGGCGCTGATACGCAAGCCAGAGGTCCTGCTGAAATTTGCATTGGTTCGATATCGAGATTGCAGGAGGCGTACTCTGGCCTCAAAAGGCATCGATGATGTATCGGTACATAGATCCTTACTTCCTAGTCCTCTGTACATGTACACTTACTCACATACTATGTATGTAAGAAGTATGTACGTATGTAAGCCAGTATATCTGGATCCAGACGGCCATGTTGTCTATTAATGGGTCCGGCCGTCGAGAATGTTGATGGTTTGATCACATAATGTTGGCATGTTAATATGTCCGTTCTGTGAGGGCCGAATAAGGTGTCTAGCGCAGTGCCTTGCAGTTTAGCTGCACTGCCTTCTTCCTTCTTCCTGTTAATTACTACCCTTCCCACCACTCTTTTCTGCCATAGTGCACCGTAGCATGTAGCATCTTTAATTCGGTCAGGCCTGTGAATGCAGCCTCGAATCATAATCACTGCTGCCAAAGTAACCCCCCAAACTGGCCGTCTGTCCAAGACTTCCCCAACTGAGGGTGGACTGAAATCTGAGTCTGAGAAATACTAGTCCTTCGTTAGTAGTAGTGTTTTTTTTTTTTACCCTTTCCCATCCAACCATCCTTTTTCCCCCATCCTTCTTCTTCTCTCCCTTCTTCTTCTCCTTCTTCTTTTTCCCTTCAATTAGATCCTTAGTTTCTCGATTTTTCCCTTTATTCTTTTTATTCTCCGCCGGCTGTCGACATTATCGAAATCCGACCCCCCCGAATCCTCCTACGAGATCGAACTCTCACCCACGTTTCCGACTTTAGCTCTTCGAGACAGACAGACGGACTAGAGACTCCGTTGTTGTTATTTCGTCTTGTGTATTCATTCCGTAGTAATCGCTCCAAAACGTGCAAAATTCCCACGCACGACTCTTTCACTCACGTCTGAGGCACTTCCTGGCCAGAATCTGTCTCGAATCAGCGACAACGTTTTTTCTTTCTCTCCAACCACTTTCTTGCCACGTTATTTTTCTTCTTCTAGAAATTCGTTAATAGTCAACTTTATTGAACGGGATTATTATATATTTTTTAAAAAAATTTCGGCGTCGACTTACACATAATTCGACTGCCCCGGGTTCCAAAGGAGTAGCACTATGCGGTGGGCACGAAGGGGGCATCGGTATTCATCAGCTATATGACTTCGACCATTTCCCTACCTGTCCCGACTCCCGTTCCACCGGCACCACCGTCTCTCTCTTCGTCCTCTCCAGTATATGGCATGAATGGTATAACCGGCTTGAACTCCATCTCCTCATCAGGTCACTGCTCCTCCTCGGGCATCAACTCGTCCGACGGTAGAACAGAGTCCTTGAATAGTACCCGTAATGGAAAGTTATTGTCCATGAGTAGTGCAGTGGGAATTAACGGCGGGACAGGGCAGCAGGCTCACAGTTCCTCTTCCTCATCGCACCTTCCGACCCTCAACGAGCCACCGAACTCTTCATCTGCACACCAAGACAGTGATTCCGACGCAGAAACTGTTGTAGTTGCTCCTCAAAGTCGAGGCAGAAGCCGCAGCAATCGACCCCGAAGCTACCCCGAAAACGACGATAATCGCGATGATGACCGTTTAGCCCCGTCTTCCCACCCGAGGAGGACAAACGGTGACTCGAAATCGAGACCCGACCGAGATAATGATGATGCATATTCATCCGACCTCAGTTCCGCTCCCTCATCTCGTGCTCCTTCATCTAAACGACCGCTCCCTAAAGATAGAGCTCGAAAAAGAACCGCTTCGCCTTCGAGATTAACACATTCTCCTCCTCGTAGGAAAATACCGAAGATCCAAGAAGATGACCTTGATAAACGCCGTTCTCTCAAAAGGAAGGCCCGAGAGGTTTCCCATGAGAGAGGTATCAAAAGCGAGGACGAATCTCCTCGGGGCATTAGGATAAAATCCTCGCCCCCGATGTCTCCTCCTCCAGTTCCTCGTGAGAGCAATGGAACAAAACATGCCAGGGAGTCTCACACATCCACCAACAATACATCCTCGACAATTCTGCTGTCTCGTCCTGGGCATTCCCGCAAGAGAAGTGTTCCGAATGTTGGGCCCTCTAGCGGTAAAACGCCTAGCGGGATCAATTCCAACGTGTCGAAATTTCATAAAACCAAGAGATCCGGTCGGCCACCCGCTCTTAGCATTCAAGATTCTGACAATGAAGTCAAATCAACATCATCCTCAAGATCGAATTCTCCGCATATCACGAATCATAGAAGACGACGACCCTCAATTTCGGGCCCTGCCGCGTCACCTGCACGTCTAATAGGCCCCGGACACAAGATGAAACGCGACAAAACCGGCAGGAACCAGCTGCACAAAGTCTGTGCCAAAGGTGTTTTGGATGAGGCGAAAGCGTGTCTAGAGGCTGAACCTGACCTTCTAAACGATGCTGATAATGCAGGCTATCTTCCTATCCATGCCGCAGCACTCGCCGGTCATGACGATATTGTGGAATGGCTGATCGAGGAAGGTGCACTGGTTGATAAGCCCGCTGAGGATTTATCAACTCCTCTATTAGATGCAGTCGAAAACATGCATGTTGCTGTCGTCAATACTCTGCTGGAGCACGGAGCGGATCCACGCCACCGTAATAAAGCAGGGCAGTCATCGATAGATCTAGCGTCGACGATTCGCCAGCAGAGCGATGAAGCCGATGAGGAGGCTAAGATGAGCCAAATAGAGGATGCCCTGCGAGCAGCATTAGTTAAACTGAAAAACAAGAAGAGAGCAGACGACGAGGCGAGGAAAACGGCTAATGAAAGCTGTTCTTCCCGGGCAGCCTCGGTTGCCAGCCCGAGTCATTTCTCACCACCTCCGCAATCCAATCAAATGACAAGCAGCCGAAGAAGAGGAGGACGTGGGGAACCAACCAGAAACGAGTTTCTATGGCTCGATGCCGGCAAGGGTGGACAAGCGAAGCTCAAGCAGGCGTCTCGAGACGGAGATATGGAAATGGCTGGCAAACTACTAGAAAGTGGGATAAACCCTGATCCGGAGTCGATGATGTTAGCTGCTCGAGGAGGGCATTTGGATGTTCTAAACCTACTGGTGGCATTTGGAGGTGATAGCGATCCAGACCCGAAGGATGTAATTCGACAACACACAAAAGACAAATCGCAGTTTCCCCTCATCCCAGGCGAAGAAACACCCCTTCTTGCAACCATCGGTCGTAACAATATCGAGGTTCTCAAGTTACTCCTTAGAAGCGAGTCTATGAAGGAACCGAGACGTCTTGACAACCGGGGAAGATCATACGCTGAAATTGCCAAACAAAGAGGTGGCGAGAATTGGGAGGAAGAGGTCAAGCTCCTTCAAGCCGCATACGACTCCGCCGGCCCACAGAAATCGAAGAAATCCGCCCGGGACAAGCTTGACTCCTCTTCACCGGTCGCTTCTCGCAAGGACAAGGACAAGGACAGCAGCAAGGACAAAGATCGTAAATCTGAGCGAAAGGAGGCCAAAGCAGACGAAATGAAGAAGACAAAGCGTCTTCGCCGGAGGTCCGCATCTCCTGCAGCGTCCTCTGCTATGGATGACACAGCTCCATCCGAACGAGAGATATCCCCTGTGATCGCTAGGTCGAAATTGAAGGATCTTGACAAGCAGAAACGCAAGGAGAGAGCCGTGGATTCCGATTACTCAGCCATCAGCGATAGTAATGCTACTGTTGATGGGACCAAGACGAAGAAGCGGCGACTAGTGCTTGGGAAAGACCTTGCTGCTAAATCCGAGAAGGAAGACAAGCCCCCAAAAATCGAAAAGGACGACAAGAAGGAGAAAACAAAGGACGAAAAACCTTCTAGGAAGCGTTCTGACGAAATGGAGGTCGACCACCCCGTCAAGCGGGAGAAAGAAAAGGACAAGGAAAAGGATGTTGGGTTGAAAGAGAAAAAGAAGAAGGAGAAGGCTGTGATCGACGAGGACGATATCGAGATGCCCGACGCCCCTCGACCTAAGAAAAGACTCGTCGATCCCGAGAGGCATGCTTCTAAACGTGACCATTCGCTTGACAAACGACAACGGGAGAGCAGCTCGAGTTCGAATAGGCCAGTTGTCAATGATCACAACTCCGATGTAGATGCCCAGGCTAAAGTCGAAATGCTCGGGAAGAAACGAAGAAAGCTGGAGGATGAAGCTGATGCACCTGCAAAGGCCAAATCGAAAGAAGAACGACAATCGGAGGCCACTGAAGAACGTCCCAAGTCCAAGGAGGAGCGAAAAGCAGAGCGGGAAATTCGCCGAGCCGAGGCTGACAAAGCTGCAAAGATGAAGTTGAAGGCGGAGAAGTCAGAGAAACCAGCATCAACCGATATTGTTGGGAAGGACACTGATGAGGCTCTTCTCGAACGCAAACGGGAGAAGAAGAAGAGACGAGAAGAAGCTCTGAGAGAACAAGCCAAAGAGGCGACCACCAAAGAATCCAAAGATAGCGAGACTGCGGTTTCCAAACGCTCTAAGGAACGCGAAACAGTTGCATCCGATATCGAAGGAAAGAAGTCCCGCTCGGAAAAAGAACGCTCTGTTCATAAGGACAAAGATGCTATGGATGTCGACTCTGAAGTTCCAACTACGAAACGTCGGAAGCCTAGTGGCGATTCGGCGGTCACTCCCGATGACGTTACGTCTAAGATCAAAAAGCGTAAATCAAATGGTGCCAGCCCAGCGCCCTCTGCTAATGACGAAAAGAACGGCAACCGACATCTCAACGATTTGTCTAACGGCAAGAGCAACCGCGGTTCTAGCATTCGCGAGGAGGTTAAGCCTAAGGCTGATCCAAATGACGATGCCATGCTTACCGAAGAACGCGAACGCGAAGTCGAACGACAGCGTATCGAAAAGGAGCAAAAGGAGCTGGAACGAAAGAAGCAGGAAGCCGCAAGACAACAGGAGGAAAAACGCCGTGAGCAAGAACGTCTCGACCAAGAGAGGGCCGCTGAAAAACTTCGTCTACAAAAGCAACAGGAGGAAGAGAGGCGCAAGCAACTCGAATCTATGCGTCAGCTAGGTGTTAAACTTTACAAGACTAGCAGTCACGTTCAGTTACAATCGCATGATCAAGCCCAATCTCAACTTGCTGGTGATAAGGCCCGGTTCGATGAGATGCAGCGGATTAATAGTCTTCCTCTGATCTATCGGGACGCTCTAATGGCGAAGAACAAAGAAGAGTTCGCCCATGGCCTCTGGCAGGATTACAGAAGGATTCTACCCTTGTACTGTGTCGAATATGGCGAGCCAAAAGAACGTTGGGTATCTAACGCGCAGGCTTGTGTGCTTCTCGGTATCCCTCATGACCTTGACATGACAATTTGTACGTTGCCAATATTTAACAAGCCCAACGGACATCTGCTGACCGTCTTTAGATCCAAACCTCGAACGACGCCCTGTGAATGCAATGGAGCAGCAAGCATTGAAGCAGAACTTCCATGTTTTGTATTCCTCCTACAATTCACCACAAACCCTCAATTTCGATGTTCGTTTGGAGATGGAACGTCAAGAGACCGAGCAGAACAAGTTCCTAGCATTGACCAACGTTTTCTGGTTAAAGGTATGTTCCCTCTCGAATAATATCTTCGATTCATGGTTGCTGATTCCATATCTAGGCCTCCGACTTGTGCAAGATCTTCCTCTCTAATGATCGCTACCGTCATATCGCCGACAAATTCATTCGAAACAGCCAACTTCCTTCCGTTCTCCTCTGGATCGAAGGCGAAGACTAGGTTTTCTTCTTTTGCTCTGTATAGCATACTCCTCAATCAACTATTAAGTCTCGTAATCCCCGCCATCACTTCCCAACTCATCTCTCTCTTATTCCACCCTCCATGTGTTCCGAATAATGTCCCTTAGTTTTATTCCGGGATTTCCTTCCGCTTGAATGACCTTTTTTGTTTTACTGCTCGAATCCTAGCGGCTCTTTATTCATTGAAACGATTACTCGAGGAGGATGCTTGTATCGCTCTACGAAATAACACTTTTAACTCATACCTTACAACATGATTTTCATAATTGTCCCTTTTTACGTTTAACACTTTATCTCACAATCTATCCCACATCCTACAGTATATTTTGGGCGTTCTTGCTCTTTACCTCCTTTTGATGTTGTTCCTTCTCTTTCTGTGCTTTAACTGGGGGTTTCCTTGTGTCTGTTTTTTGAGTTTCCTGTCTTGTTCAAATACATGCATGTGCCACTCACGGTATTTAAAGATATATACTTTGCTGATGGACAAGTCCTTTCGGGTTTTTGATAAAGACTCTGTTCTTATTGTTCTTTTTTCTTTACTATCTTTTTTATCTCTCCCGACTACATGTGAGATCATTATCTGCCTTTTGCTTTTTTTTTTTTTTTTTTTACATCATTACCCTCTACAACTATCAACGGAGAATACCTTGAGCTCTCGAGAACCCCGTGATTTCGAGATTTCGAGGAAACCCGTTCCCAGAGCCACAAATATGAATATATATATTATTACTCGTGCTGTATTTTTTTTTTTCCTATGCATGTACGAGATGATACAATGGTGGTCCCTTTTGCTATGTTTTGAATGCCGGGGTTTTTTTTATTTGTTGGCTGTGGCTTTGCATTTGGTTATTCTTATACAACGGGCCGAGTGTGGCTTTTTACGCTTCACGAAGCTTGCTCTATTCTTCTATTCTTCCTTTTTTTTTTTCCTTTTTAGAAAGTGTGTATTTGTATGTATGTATGAATATAATCGAAAGTCTCCCCTTTCTTAAATCATGGAAGGGGGGGAAGGGGAAAGGATTCTTAAGAATTGGAATTTGCAGGTGTGCGCTTTGAAATATATGTGCTCTGTGCTGTCTGTGATTTGATATAACATCGATCCTCCTCGTCTGATCTTGCTCTCCTCTTTTTCTAGGAACTGCTCTACAGTTATAGAATGCAATATATCCTTCTTCAATTCCTTTCGTCTTCCAAATGTTCTGGTACTTAAAACGTGTGAAAACTACGTTACCTTTTGTTGTTTTTTTGGTATTTAGGAATAACCAAACAGACGTTTCCCGCCTTGCAGGGGGGTTGAGGTCTTCCAGCAGACCTCATGAGTTCCCAAATAGCCCACCTTTCTTATCGCCTCCGTCACCATCGTCAGGGGCACCGAATAATGCATTATGATCCACAGATGCGCCGCCACGTCTACCACTTGGTCCACTGAAACTCTTAGATCCGGATGATGATCCTCCACCACCACCACCACCACCTCCTCCTCCTCCTCCCGCTGCGCTACCAAAAAACCCGCCGCGGCCCTTGTCTGCGGCGTCATCGCCTAACATCCATGCGAATTGAGACTGTGCAAGTGAACGACGGGGTTTGGAGATTGCTGATGGGGTTGGGGTTTCAGATACTGATCTGGAGGAAGACGACGATGGGGGTTTCCAGAGAGGTAGACCTGTAGATTTTGGAACGAACGGTGAGGCGAGGGGTTGTCTTGTTCTTTGCTGTGGTAATTGGGGTTGTTGTTGAAAGGGTGGAGTTGATAGGTCTGCGGTTATTGGAGGTTGAGGTGTTATTGGATCTGGGAGACGAGTGAGGTCGGACTCTGGGATTGGTGGCGGTGGGGTATTGGTATTGTTTGGGTGAAAGTAGGTGGGGAATGGGGGTGGTTTGCTGACGAATGACGGTGGAGATGTTGGTGGCGATGATAGTTGCGGTGAGGTAGCTGATGCTGCTGCTGCTCGTAGGCTTTCTTTCGGAGTACCTGGATTAGGTACCGTATCGGGCACCTCAGTCAACCATCTTCTATCCAATGCCGTTTTGGAGTCCAGCAGACAGTTTCGAACGTATTTAATCCGTTCAATGGCGTCTTTTCGCCGTCTCTCAGCTTCGTTTGAAGTGCTACTACCGCTTTCCAGTTTTTCATTTGTAATTTCAGTTGTGAAGTCTTCCTCGAGGACTTTAATTCCTTCTTCCAGAATTGCCCCTAAGACTGTCTGTCGCTCCATGCTGTCCGTCCACCGTTTCAGAATATCCCGCTGTTGCTCACCAACACCTGCAGATACACGTTTAACTTCTCCCATGGCTTCTCTTAGTGCCTTGTTAACACCCCATCTTTCAGACCTATCTCGCATTTTTGAGGCGACATCATGCATTAAACTTTCAATGTTGTTGAGGTGAAGATTGTTAACCACGCTAGCGCCGGTGAGTCGGGGGGATAGTGTGAGGACGGACGGTTGAGGAGGCGGGGGAGTTCCTGAGCGAATATACGGCGGTGGACTAGAATTCGGGGGTCTAGAAGTGTGTTTTGTGATCAATCTGAAGGCGGTGTGGGTCGAAAGGTCATCACGGAGATGAATGGCGTCTTTGAGGAGGGTTAACGGAGGGGTCGAGGAAGGAGATTCGTAACGAAGGAGGAGGGTTAGAGCGGTGGAGTAATCTGCTTCGAGTACTATTTGAGAGATGTTAGTAAATTTTATAGAGTTTCAAGATTCCGAGCTGTAGTCCCGTACGCTTCCACCTTATTCGTAGTATCATGGCGACCGATATATAGTCAACAATCTGAAGAGTTGGATCTTCGACGAAGATTCCATCCCAAAGACCTAGTGTTTCGTCAAAAGTGAATTCACGGCCGAACATAAGTCGAACCCAGCGGCTAGGACACTGGTTAGCATCTTTCATCGCAAGCAGTATTCGAGGGGGGTTCATACATAAGAAATATCTGCGGGAGAACCCCTAGCTGATCAAGATGGTAGGCTAATTCTGGGTCCACGACTCCAAGAAGACCTTCGTGGATATACTCGCTCTTCCGTACGATAGGACTGCTAGCTGGTACACCCCCGACAGTCTTTTCCTCGCCATGTCCCATTTCATACCACGATTTTGCGAAAAGCATGATCTTCTGGAAGAGGGAGAAAGTATCATGTTCGATATACTTCGCATCCAGAAGTTCTTTCATAATACTTTCTTTATCAGCTTTTCCAGGTGTAGATACCGATACCGACGTAAACTCTCCATCAGGTTTTTCAGAATCTAGTCGTTCTTCGATAGCGTCCGAATGTATAACCCAATATACAGGCGCTGCCAATTCATGCATACCCTGTCTGTAGGAGGTATCGGGGTTAAGTTTACTCCATACAAATAGTACGTTCGATAAGGTCACTTGAACATCAGCAGACCGAAAGAATTCAGTATCCGGGTATGTGCGATCGATATCCTTTTGGATCTCATCGTGGAGTAGCTCATCATGGCGGAGTGAAGTCCAAGGACTCTAAAAATGTCGCCCAAAGATTTGGACAGGAAGTTAGGTTTCAGGAACGAAAAAATATGGTGATTTGTGTATATGTAGTGGACGGTACCGACTCGTCATCTGCCAGAGGGTCTGATCCGGCAAATCGCTCGGGGTCTTGTTCGTTGTTAGGTGGCCGGAGGTATTTGGCTTTGTGGTCACCGTAGGCCGAGCGCTCCTTCCGGACAGCGGCGATGAGGGTGGAGAGGTCAAGTTTATGACAAAGAAGAAGAGACTATCGAACTCTTGTTAGACAAGAACAAAGCTTCAACCTAATATCGAAAAGAAGCAGTCGGCAACTATTCACCTTCCATAGAAGCGACCTGAGAGCGTGATGGCCGATTCCGTTTGCGATATTGAGGTCAGAAAGGGATGCAGCTTGCAGGGCCTCGAACGACGATATGGATCGGAGATAAGCACTCCATTGTTCCCTGTAGAAAGTAATACCAAAATTAGAGCTTGCCAATCCACCGCCGGCAGTAGCTCGAGACGATCATACGTACCTGACTTGGTGGATGTTCTTCATCTGTAGCTGTCCGGGTTTGAACAAGCGAAATACGGGATGTGGTTACCTTGACAAAGCTTGGGTTCGGTTGAGTATGCAAGAACTGACAAAGAAACCTGGAAATAAAAGTTCCGATCGAAGACGTCGACGAAGAAGAAGATCCTGACAGAAAAGAGAAAAAAGGATATCAAAGAAGAGCTAACAAGAAACCAGTCGTCATAATATCTTAGTTATCTGTACGTTAATATCAAGAGAGAGGAAGGATTCGAAGCTCCAGGAGAATGGTGGTCTGGGAGAACATGCGCCTGACACCACCTATAGTTACATACAGAACGGGACAAGGGCCCCGCACTAACCAAGAACTGCTAAAGGCAATGTAACTATTGGCTACTGCAGGCGAGCATGTCGTGCTTAAGCTTCTTTAATTCAGCCGGACGTGGACGTCATTATGCCTCTCTCCTGTTGGAATTGACAGCGAAAAAGAACCAACGAGTATGTAAGCATGATGGAAAGAATGCGTGCCACCCCAGACTACCATCTGCATCTGCATCTGCATTTTGCATTCAAATCAAGCTTGGGATGGGGAGGCAAACTCAGTGAATTCCAAGGGGTGGTCGCCTGACTGGTCCTGTATGGAGGTTTGGGCGACGGAGCAGGAAACGATATCCACTCGCGGTTTAAACCAGATGCATCCATGCCTTCTCTTTTTTTAAACTTTCGCAGTATTATTAGTCAGTGACCGGAATACAACCCTGAATGGGATGGGAAGTTACAGACCGTTGTTTTCAAAATCTCCCGGCTAGATACGAACCCTGCAGGGTATGATGTCGAGCGGGGCGGATGCATCCAGACTTTTACACTTGATACGGTGTATGCCTAGGTACCGGTACCGGTGCCGGCTGTGCTAAAAAAAATCGGCATCGGGATTGCTACTGCTATTGGCAGGAATTCGGAGGACTAATACCCGAGAAATAATAGTGCACGATACCAATCGGAACCTCTCGTATTGCACATGTGTTATAGGCAAAGGGAATTGGGTTAATCAAGGATTGAAGTCAGTCGTTGAATCTCTCGAAGCGGTAGGCCTGTGGGGTTGTAGTTGTTATAAACGTTATAAACATCAACATCCCGCCATTTTGTATCTCTGACATTGCATTGCACTACATACTGCAATATCATAATTATCACTACTATCATCCTCCATCTGGTTAATTCCTACCGTTACGTTTCCTACGGGATTGATCATCTCCAATCCTCATCATGGGGCTAGTTAGTTTCGTAAAGACGGCAGTCATCACTGTCACTGGACTCTTTTCCCTCAATTTGTTCGTTCTGGGCGTTGCTTCTACGGGTGCCTTTTTCATCCCCGTTGGAAAAAAGAAGAAACAGGCTCGATTACAAGGTACTTGCAAGAATGATATCTCCTCCTATAGCTAATTTTCTGGATGATTGCCCGGCAAAAGATATACATAAGGAACTAACAATTTTGATATATACCATCAGCCCAGAGTGAGCTTTGGGATCTATCTACCCAGCCTCTCCCGGGATTCCATCACAAGTTCTTCGAAGCCCCAGATGGTGTCAATTTGCACTATGTCGAAGGTGGTGATACCTCTCCAGGTTCCCCACTCATAATCTTCCTCCACGGTTTCCCAGATGTATGTCGAGCTTTGAAATACGTATACCAGTATACTTTTTACCACAGATTAGAATTGACGCATTTTGTTTAATACATAGTCTTGGTTTGTCTGGCATCACCAACTATCAGCACCAGCTATCCAACAGAAGGCTCACCTGATTGCCGTCGACCTTCCTGGACATGGTGGATCTGATGGTTTCCCCCGTGCGTCAGCTACGGCCATTCTCACATCTGTCGCAAATTTCATTATTGCACAGAAGGAAAAAAAAACTAGCGAAACTTGCATTCTCGTATCCCACGACTGGGGTAGCATCGTCTGCTGTCGCTTGGCTCCAGAGATTGGCTTCTTGTTCACCCGATGCATTATTTTGAATGGTCTTCATGTAAGTCTTTATTCTCTTCATTCTAATTTTTACTACCAAAAGCTAATTGGCTGAGCCCAGCCCCCACTTGCTATTGCAAATATGAACCGTGCAACTTCCAGTGCGTCGAGGATGCTGCGAACATATGTCCGCAATCCTACAAATTTCGCTCTAATTCGGTCTGCATTCCAGTCTTTGAAGCCTTTCCTAAACCAGATGAAAGCCTCTTATTATGCTTCTGTGTTTCTTTTGCCTCTTCCATTGGCCAGAACGCTCTATACAATGGGCGACTTTTGGTTCTTAAGGCTTTTGTGCAAATTATCCAAGTCTCCAAACGAGGAGATTTTCCTCGCGAGTGCTTTTGGCCCTTCGAAATCTGAGGCGGAGGGATACCCAGCAGCTATACTTGCCAGACAAAATGCAAATAAGAGGGCAAGCGATAGGATTGCATACTATCGAGACAATCTTTCTGTCGGAACATGGAGGAAGCCAGAAAACATTCAGTTACTCATAGCCGAATCTCAGACAAATTCGGGATTCACTGGCCTTTTGGAGCAGAAGGAAGGAAGTTTTAAATGCCCCGTCACTATTGTCTACGGTGCTAAGGATACTGCCTTTCACAGACCGTTCTGCTTCGAAGGGCTTGAAGAATACTTAGTTCCTCCTAAGGGTAAGACGGGTAAGAGTTACTTGATCTGTTTCCCACGGGACGGACACTGGACGATGATACCGAGCCCCGCGAAGGAGAGCGTCGATACACTTATTGAAAGCGCATTGGATGGGATCGATGGAGAGGAAATGAAGGAGAGAGTTTGGGCCGTGAATAAGGATGTCAAGTTTGAGATTGAAAATTAAATATAACCCAGTCTCTGGGACCGAGACTAGTACTAGCCAGTCTCGACAAAACGTAACGTTGACAGGCATTCAAGATTGGCAACAAAAGGAGCACAGAAAAGTTTATCGGGAACGATATCATATGATGCTTTTGTTCGAAATTATCCCTAGCTTGTAATATACTAGTATAGCCCTTGAAACCGACCGTCCAATTGATCTTTCGACAGTCTTCTCCCGATATATACTAGGTACTCGCCATATATATTGGTGTGTGGTGTTTTTGAATAGAACTAGTGGCTTCGGGGGAGGTTTGAAGTGACCCAGTGCCCCGGGCGGTTATTCCGGGCCGCATGATGGGATGTCCCCGAACAGCCTCAACACCCCTGACCTCCAGTGATGAGGCTAAGGTGTCAACATCCTCTGCCATAAACTACCATACTATCGCAACCTGTCCTGCGACGGAGCTTTCTCCGTTACATTCATACACTCTTACCCTTCTCATCATCATCATCACCACCATCTTCCAATCGATATACCCCGTCGTCACCATCGTAATCAATCATGGCGCGACCGAAGCAGGCGAACCCGCGCCAGCTAAGTTCTGAGGACATCGCCCTCCACAAACTCGAAACCCAGGAACTGCGAACTCCAACCAAATCACAGCCCTCATCGCCAATCTCTCCGCCCAATGGCGTCTCTGATTTGTCCAAACCATTGGTCCAGCGACCTCGTAGACGTTCTATTGTGTCACAGGAAATTGCGACCCATCCAACTGTTGTCGAATTGGTCATCTGTGTTGCCGGAATCTACATGTCTTTGTATGTCTTCACGAACTATACCTAGTAGACTCACGAAGTCTGGCTCGAGGAGATTGGTAGACGTATTTAAATATTAGATGTATTATATTTGCTAACAAGCTAATTGACAGCTTAACCTGGGCTCTCCTCCAAGAACGTATCGCCACTACCCCATACGGCCCCAACAAACGTCGATTCAAATTCCACCTCGTCCTCCTAACCGTCCAATCTCTCTGTGCCTCTGCCATTGGTTACCTCTACATCCTATACACCTCCCGTAATAGCCGAATACCTCCCATCTTCCCTACCCGCAAGATTGGCGCCTACTACCTCCTGATTGCGATTTCATCGTCCCTAGCTGCACCGTTTGGATATGCCGCCCTTAACCACATCGACTACATCACCTTCATCCTTGCCAAATCCTGCAAACTCCTCCCGGTCATGTTCCTCCATTTGACCTTGTACCAACGTCGATATCCGCTTTACAAGTACATTGTCGTTTTACTGGTCACCTCTGGCGTAGCCGTCTTCACGTTGTACAACAACCCTGCCGGTGCCGCTAAAAAGCACAAGGGTAGCGATACCAGCAGTTTGTACGGACTACTCTTACTCAGCATCAACTTGCTTCTCGATGGTGTTACGAATTCCACACAAGACCATATGTTTGCAACCTCTGGGGGACTTGTTACGGGACCGCAGATGCAGTGTGGGTTGAATTTGGTTAGCAGCCTGTTGACCGCTGGTTGGTTAATGGTCAATCCGTGGAGTAGCGAGTTGACGGATGCGATTGGGTTTATGAGGGAGAACCCCAATGTTGTGGGGGATGTGATGGGGTTTGCACTTTGTGGGGCTATTGGGCAGGTTTTTATTTGTAAGAGCTCCACCATTTTTTTCCCCATCCTTTTTTCTTGGTATTGGTTAGTGGGGGTTTACTAATGATTCTGGTATTTTGGTGGATTTTAGTCTATACCCTCTCTAGATTCGGATCTTTAACGCTGGTCACGGTCACTGTTACACGTAAGATGTTCAGTATGATCCTGTCGGTATTCGCATTCGGACATACTTTGAGCTTGATGCAATGGTTGGGCGTCGGTCTCGTATTTGGAGGTATTGGAGGCGAAGCTGAGATGAAGAGAAGGGAGAAGAAGGCGAAGGGAGATAAGACTAAAAAGGCGGAATAGATTGGATCATTACTTACTCATTTACTTAAGTAAGTTACATTAGGATCTTAAGTTTGGGTATTTCTTTTCCTTCTGCTTTCACTTTTGGGGATTTGTTTTATATTGTAATATTAAGCATATTATGGTGTCGGCGGTTTGTGATTTTCTTCTTCTTTCCTCCTCCTCCTCCTTTTCTCTTCCCTTTGTTTTAGTTGGTTGGTTTGGCTTGTAGAATAGGTAGATTTTGCAATTGGTGGGCAGTTCTTCTGTTTCGGGGATTATAGATTGGTATGCTATCAAATAAACCATTGTGGCTTCTGTTTTTGATGTTTAGAAGCCTATCATCTACTATACCTTCAAAATTTAGCTATGGAATCTCCACATTTAAACGCTAGATCTAGATACTCTAACATTACCTCCTCCCCAAAGCCCTCCCACCGAACAACTTCCCAGCATCCTTAACCTTCAGTACATCTCTATACGTCAAACTAATCCTAACCTCCTCCCTTTCAACCTTCCCACCACCTTCCACAATCCTTCTTCTCGTCTCTTCACTCAATAACTCCCAATTCGCCACCATCTGATCTGTTAACCCCTCATCAACCTTCACAGCCTCAATCCCATGTAAATGTTCCGTATAAATATCATCCGTAGTGATAAGTAAAGAATTCGGCTCTTGAAAGATTTTGTAGACGGTTGTTTGAATATTATCATTATCATCGTTCTTATTATTATCATTGTTATCATCAGTAATAGTCTCAGATGACCCGTTTTCTCCATCTTCTCCTTCTTTCGAGCTGTTGTTATTATTATGATCGATAACCATCTTCTTTTTAGGCGTAACTTGAAGAATTATATGCGCCCCCAGACTAACGGTGCACACGACGGGGAAATAAGCTCCTCCGTCTTCATGGGGAGGAATTCCCGTGCCTGGAGGGTATTCGTTAATCAAAACGTGGTTTGGACGGGAATGTGGGGATTTTGTGAAGATTCCTTCGGTGGTCTTGGTTCCGATATTTTTGGTATCAGAATTGTTTGATTCTGATGTAGAAGAAGAAGAGATCGAAGAGGAAGTAAAGGATAAAGAAAGAATTCTATCAACAACAGGAGTTACTAGGAACTCCGGTAGAGATTTCGTGGTGAGTAAATGTCCGGACGGGGTTAATGGAGCAGGATGGGGTTGTAGACGACGGTGGGTTAGGGTTGTCCATGGGTGTTTGGAGATTTGAGAGAGGAGGGTTGTGGATTCTGTGGGGGTTAGGAAGGCTATACATATTATCGCAGTAAGTATAAATCATATGCTAGATATATTCAGATATGTATATCTATATTTTACAATGACGATGGAATCTTTTTTTCCTTACAGGGAATGTAATATGCATTCGGAGGGAGAGATTTGATTTTATAGACTTCGAGGGGGTGGAGGACGGGATTAGGAGGATCTAGGGATGTGTTGGACATTTTGTTGGAATTTCGTTTTGGGCGAGATCTTGGAGCCCGTTCTAGTCTCGCTGGTTAAGCTAACTAGCAATAAGATTTCGAAGCCTTAAGCTAGGGAACTTGCTGATTTGAATGCAAATTTAAATCGTAGGGATGACGATTGATGAACCTTTATATGATATAAGCCTATTAGTTGTGATCAAACAAGATAGTAATCGTGGTACTTGTTCGGAGATACTTGCAATATAATGTAGAAGTTTTGTGCTGTGTGGCGGTTATGTCTGGCGTGGTGGGGTTGCAGGCAGCTAAGCACTATAAAGAGTCTCTATCAGTAGGGCCACTGCAGCACCCATTTGTATCAGAGCTACAGCTAGCTAGCTCATGGATACAACCTTAGAGGCTACTTAGGTATCTACCAATTTCAGTTCTAAAAATTTTTTACTCTGGAACCTCTGTTAAATTACAGCCTAGCCATATACGTTTCAATACATTCATGGAATATAATCTATTAAGTTTTATAAAAAGATGATGCCAGGTAATGGATGTCCTGTACAAGGTATGCAGCTTCTGTAAGTAGTCTGTCAAGTAAAAAACTATAGATTATTCATCATGGTATCTGTTTAGCTGCTGTCTAGCTAAATTATAAGAAATCCTCAACATTGATTTCTAGTGTGCTAACGGGGAGTCTATGGGAAAAATTAGCAACCACTCGTTTTTATATTAAAAAAAAAAAAATAGTGTAAGGGTCGTGACTTACGTTAGGTCGAATGCCTTCAACACCGACGGATGCAGACTAACCAGAAAATACCACACATTAGGACGTATTCTAGAACTTCACGAGGTCGTTACAGATGACTTACACTCCGAAGCTACCGATAACCTTTGCTTCCTTGCCCTTCTTTCTATACCAGATATCTGCTGCCCTACCGGGGAAGTAGGTGTCGTTCTTCAACTCTTCAATCCAGTACCCATCCGCTCCAGAGTCCTTTTCTATGAAAGTGGCTCTCAACATAGCCATCACGCGATCCAGCAGACCATGGACAACCTCGAATCCACTGGTTTTACCACACCAAGCCGCAGCGAAGTGCTTTTCGTTCCTCGATTTCCTTTCATAAGTTTCATCCTTGAAAGCGACATCGCTGACCTCAAAAACTCTGATTGGTAGCGCATGTTTCTTGTTTTCTCTGATCGTTTTGAGGATACCAGGAAGCAACGATGTTCTTACGACCTGGTATTCTGCGGTCTTTGGATTAGCCAGTTTGATAGCAGTGTTGCCATCATCCTTTCGGTTTAGGTAGGCGAAGTTTTCGTCATGAGAACATAGAATAAGAGGCATAACCTCGCTCCAACCTGCCATCGCACTCTCCAGCCTAATGATATCAGCCAGTTTGTTAATTGGTAGGGGTTTCGCTATTGTGCCCGATTTTCCGGGGAAAGTCTTTTCCAGGTTATTGAATCCGTAAGCGATGGCTACATCTTCCATGATATCGCATTGATGAAGAACGTCGGCACGGTTGACAGGGATGTCGACATCTAGGAGATCCTTGTCCGTTGCCGATGGGCGAGCAATGTAGGACATGCGCTTGAGATAGTTGCACATTTCTTCGGGTGTGAGGCTGAGGCCGGTGCAGGAGTTGATGTAGGAGACTTCAGCAGTGGTGCTACGGGGAGTCATGTCGGGAACTTCACGGGATTCGTGGTTGTGTGGGGAAATGATTCTGACGGGTTCAACTCTATGGTAATCATTAGTTTATTTGATAGGAAGAATAAAAACAACTGAACACAAGAACCGTACGTAAAGGCTTCGTCACAGTAGCCGGAGAACATCGCGACGAGGATGTGGCAGACGACTTCGGCCTTGGTCTTGTCGGTGGCGGTGATTTCGATAAAGACATTTCGGGTATCGAGAGTGATCTTAGATAGCTCGCTGTTGATAATAGGAGGAAGAGAGCAAACGTTCCTGTTGGAATCCAAGACGACTGGATATACCGGAGAATCTCTAATGATGTGTAGGAACTTGGCTAGATGTCTGCTTCCCTCATCTTTCTGTACTCAATGTTAGCAATTCCCTAATTGGAACTTCTATTGTAAATAGTAAATGGGAGCTTTACGTCGTAATGTTCGAACAACTCGGTGGCATTCATCTCCTTGGTTTGATTTAGAGCGACAAATTTGATATCCTGAGGTGGTAGAGCCTCATAGGTGAAAGGACCCTTGATCTTGTCAAGATCGTGAGTACCCATGGACACCAATGTCCTCTGACGACACAGATTCTGGTGAAGTTTGTCCTGCAGAGAGATAAAGGAATCGTATCTGGCCTGGTCGAATTTGATTCCACGGAGAACGGCGGCAGAGATGTACTGTCTGACCTGGTGGGTGGATTCGTGGACGGTTATCTGTTGCAATTCGCCGGCTGGAGGAGCGACTACACGGTAGCTCGGAACATCTTCTCTGCTAAGAAAGACGTTGAGCATTTTGGAAATGCCCTCGATGCATAGCATGTCATATCTGAGGGTACAATCAATTAGTCTTATTTCCTCCTTCTTCTTCTTCTTTTTTTTCACATGTAGTTGTTTGGTATAGATCGGGTCAGTCTTGCCTGTTGGCGGGGATCTCAATCTTGAGCTCTGGAGGACGTTCGCTGCCATCTTTTTCTTTTCTATCTTGGTCGGTAGTCTAGTTACATATCTATAAGTATATGTAGGTATTGAAAGAGACTGTAAAGAAGTGAGGTTGTACATCTTCATCAAGTTCAATACCTAGTATGGGGTGTGGAGTGTTAGCGATATCGGGGTATTTTTCATTTTTATATACTGGTTCCAAAAAAATATTTTGACTGGTACATACCGAATTCGAAGCATAGCTCGTCGAACTCTTGAGTAGTATATTCCCGGCCAAGGGATTTGAAGAGGTCGGCCTTGTTGACCGTTATGGTAGGCATTGTCGCAGAATTTGGGGGGGTCGAAGGGGTGGTGGTGGTGGTGGCTGATGGGTCAATGGGAGAGAGAGATTAGGTAGATACTTTGTATGTCGATAGAGAGAGAGAGAGGCAGATGACTGGGAGTAACCAGACAACGGTATCGATAAGTGCGGTTGAATTGAGTTGAGTTGAGTCAGTCAGTCGGTTGCTTGGGTTGGTGTGGAGGGGTTGCAGCGAGCCCCGCCAAATTTTTATCGGCGAAAAAGTCTAGCAACTACCTAGGTACCCACTAGGTAACTCCTTAAGCTTATACTACCATTGTATACCTCTTAGCCAGTACTTATATAACTAACTTCCTAGGTAAGTACTTAAGTACTTACTTACCGAGTGGATGTACCCCCAGATTACAGTTATAGTTATAGTTTCAAGTCCCTTCTATTAGTTCTGCTGTTACTTAATGGGAAACGCGACGGGATGGCTCTCTACTCTGCATGCCCCGCTCTGGCTGATCCTATTACCCTAGGTAGGAGGTAAATATAAAATCCTCACGTCTCGCCTGGCCTGGTCTGCCAGAGTATAATTATAAACAATGCAATGCCACGTTCTAGCCGTGTGTATAACGCTATTCTATTCAGCCTTCGTGTATATATCCTAATCTTATCGAGGTGGATGTCGAGATTCATATTATATATCAGGATTGATATTCGATGCTTATAAAACCGTCCCCCGCCATAACCATCGAGCTAGCTTCATTGATGAGAGACAGCTCATTCAGGCATTCCCATTCGATCGCTAGTTATAGTAAAAGCTCTCTCTCGTTCTGGAGCTCCAAAGTTGCCAAAGAAAAGAAAAAAAAAAAAAAAGACGAGATTTCTAAAGCAAGTAAAAGGAGGTCTGGCCTGCGGGGGGGTCATCTTCTACCAGCCCATTATTATTGTTTTGGAGACATCATATCATATTGATCATGCAAGATACTTTCCAGATGTATATGAACAGGGAGTCTGCCGGCCTGTCTAAGTATCTATCAAGTATCTAATCCTATTGTCTTTCGTCATTTATATCATATCCCGAGTATCGATCACTATCACCAAATCCTTAATATAAGCTTCTCCAATACAATCCCTTGTACATGTCCCTCGAAATCAAGCATCAGATAGAAAAGGAAAAAAACCAGGAAAATTCCTTCCGTTCTCGTTAGAAGCATACGTACTCCGAGATAACTCGAGACTGCAAAATAAAAATCCAAGTGCAAAGAGAGGGAAAAAAGAGGGAGTCCGCTTTTGAGTGGAACCGCCGAACAACAAGTAGCAGGTTGACCTCACAAACAACAACCTCTTTCCCTCACCTTTCCTCTCTCTCCCTCTCTCTCCCCAGCACAGCACCACACCGCACCGCACCGCACCGCACAGCACAGCACAGCACCGCACCGCAGCAAAGCCCCCTCCAGCGTCACGAGCCTCTCTCCATCATCCTCCCCAGCCGCACACCCCCCGTCTTCAACCTTTCTCACTACAGCTACACCACCTATCATCAAATACCCATCGTGTACGTATCCACTTGCTATCACCACCACCCATCAATCAAATACATCCCCTCCCTTCGAGCTTGTATACATACCTGCCTGCTGCCTGCTGCCTGCTATCGTGCTACCTTGCTCTTTTGCTTGGATGCTTTCCCTCAGACCGGTTCTGTCGAGCTAGCCTTGTTCAATTCTTCTTCCCTCTCTTTCCATTCTTCCTAGAATTTCTGTCAGGCGCATCTTTACCTCATCGATAAACCTTCATTCACCTCTTTTCGACCTCATGTGCTCTCATTGCTAACTTGATCTCGTCCTTGTCGAGATACCCTTAGACTTTACCAAAAGCTTAGGCGTTTCTACTACTATACCCCTGTCTGGTCCCACAAACGACAGCAAAACCAAAAAAAATCATGGAAGGCATGCAGGCTACCGGCGACGAGCTGTATCCCATCGCGGTGTTGATGGACGAATTGAAGGTCGGCTCTTCCTCGCTCTCACCGCCAAATATAAGACAAAGGAAAAGGAAACGAGAAGGAGAAGAAGAATATGTTGTCCTAACCAGAGCTGTTCTTGTATAGCACGATGATGTCTTGCTTCGATTGAATGCTATCCGTCGACTATCTACGATCGCTCTCGCGCTGGGAGCCGAAAGAACAAGAGACGAACTAATTCCCTTCCTGGACGGTATTTCTCCCATACACACAGAAAAACACCATCATAATCAATAACTGCGAATTGTACAAACTGATTGGGTTGTCGGTGTTGTTTTTTATTTTTAGAATCGGTTGAGGATGAGGATGAAGTTTTGACAGCTTTGAGCGACGAGCTTGGAGGATTTGTGGAATATGTCGGAGGGCCAGAGTTTGGTCACGTCTTGCTATCTCCCTTAGAAAACCTCGCTGCCATCGAAGAACCTCTTGTTCGCGACAAGGTACAGATTTCTTGGATTTGTTGTCCTATCATCATCGTTATCATTCCTGAAGGGGAGATACCGAGGGGAGAGGGGACCGAAAGAGGGGAAGAGAACGATATCGGCTAACTGCATCGTCATCATTCCAAAGGCTGTCGAATCCCTGAACCGAATCTGCGCTGAACTCTCACAAGAACAAGTCGAAACCTATTTTATCCCTCTCATCATCCGTCTTTCGAAGGCAGACTGGTTCACCTCGAAAGTTTCGGCCACAGGCCTCTATAGTGCTGCTTACGACAAAGCCACCCCTCCCTCCCAAGAAAGTCTTCGAGCTCAATTCGGACAGCTTGTTCACGATGATACGCCGATGGTTAGGAGAGCTTCCGCAACGGCCTTGGCCAAGTTTACAAAGCACATGACCGCTGAAATTGTTATCGCCGAAATCCTTTCTTTGTTCCAACATCTCGCACAGGACGATCAGGATAGCGTCCGTTTGTTAACCGTCGAGATCCTCATATCCGTTGCCGAGGTCATCCCACAAGACCAACAGGCCACCCACACAATCCTTCTTACAACTTTGCGAAACCTGATTGGCGATAAGAGCTGGAGAGTTAGATATATGGTAGCTGACCGCTTCGAAAAGCTCGCCAAGGCAGTTGGAGAATCAGTTGTTAGGGGGGATCTTGTTCCGGCTTTCGTCAAGCTTCTTAAGGATACAGAGGCGGAAGTCCGTACCGCTATTGCCGGACAGATACCCGGTACGTCCAATTCCGATTCTCTTTTCACTTCGTCAAAGGTCTAATTTTATGGTGAACAGGCTTCTGTGGGCTTCTCGATAGGGAGACCCTGTTGAACGAGATCATGACTAGTGTTGAGGACCTTGTTACTGACTCCTCCCAGCACGTCAGGGCTGCATTGGGTACTCAGATCAGTGGACTCGCCCCGATTCTCGGGAAGGAAGAGTATGTGATCAAACCGTTTAATCTCCATAGCGCTGGAAGTTAACCTCTTTTACAGGACTATCTCGCATCTATTGCCTATGTTTTTGCAGATGCTTAAGGATGAATTCCCTGACGTTAGACTGCATATCATTTCGAAGCTCGAGTTGGTCAATGAGGGTAGGCTTTCTATTAAAACTGATTTCAAGGTTCCTGCTAACCCCCCTTAAAGTTATTGGCATAGAACTCCTTTCACAATCTCTCCTACCTGCCATTGTTCAGCTTGCGGAAGATAAGCAGTGGCGTGTTCGCCTTGCGATCATCGAGTACATCCCTTTGCTTGCTTCGCAGTTGGGCGTTGAATTCTTCGATGAGAAACTCGGAGGACTTTGCATGGGATGGCTCGGCGACACTGTCTTTTCTATTCGGGAGGCGGCCACGCTGAACCTGAAAAAGCTTACTGAGGTTTTCGGCGTCGAGTGGGCTAAGAGTACGATAATACCGAAGGTAATGAATATGGGTACTCACCCTAACTACCTCTACAGAATGACCACTTGTTTCGCTATCAGCGTAAGTTTTGAGACATCCCCCCCCCCGTTCGCCAAGATGGATCTCGCTAACCTCGTCTCCAGACATTGGCACCCGTTGTCTCGCTTTCTGTTATTCAAGAGAACATTTTGCCGGTCATCACAGGTCTCGTCGAGGACCCCATTCCTAACATCCGTTTCAACGTCGCCAAGTCCTACGGCGCTCTTCTTGATGTACTCCGAAGCCTTCCAGAGGACGGTGGCCCACTGCCCAATGGTAGCGAAATTGCTCCTGTTGGAACAGAGCCATCGCCAGCCGCTTTAGAAGTTATCCAGAAGGACATTGCTCCAGCTCTGGAGAAGCTACAGACAGATGAGGACATTGACGTCAGATACTTTTCAAGTCAGGCAGCCGCAAAGCTACCGGATGCCATGCACACCAGCCCGTAAAAAAGACGAACTTTTTTTTTGCTCCGAATGTTTTTTTTACGAACAAAAAGGAAAACAAAAAAAGCGAAAAAGGAATTAACAGAATCTTTTTTTTTTCTCGTCATGACGTTTACTGTCTTGCTATCCCCTCTCTACCGTTTTTATTTTAGAATACGAGCCCTCCTTGTTTTGTACTGCGCCGCAACGAACCCTCAAACCTTTAACTCCTATCAACCCGCTTTACTTGTGGATAGCTCAGATAGTATGCTTAGCTAGATGCCCTGGATATAGCTTCTTTCACGAATGAGACGGTATTCCCGAATTAATATCCTATTCCCCACCGTAAACCCCCTCTCATGTCTCTTTTGGGGAAGATTAATTAACATTTTGGTATTTTTTTGAAGTTCTTTTTTTGGTGGTGGTGTTGACGAGGACTCGTGATATGGCGTAGACAAAGAAGCGCGAAAACACCCCCAACGACACCTCCAACACGCGACTTTTTTCCTTCCTTTGTTATCCCCGGCTCTCCTTCCTTCTTCTTCTGACCTCAGGCTTCCTTCCCCACCACAAGAAGCTTCCATTCGTTATCTAAGACACACTCCCAATCCAAAATCCCCCTTGCTTCCGTTTATCGATATCGATTAGGGAGATTCTTAAGAGGGGCGTTAAGCTTGGCTAGCTGATTGTCTCACCAGGAGCTTTTCGCATTGACGTTGTTTTTTTTTTGTATTAAAAGCTGCAGCGAGGTTTTCTATGCCATAACTCATTTTTGATATTCAAATCTCATTCCGGTCCTGCTATTTGAGCTTCTCTTCTCATAAGACGAAACACTATCGACGTCTTAAAAAGCAAGGACGGGGGGAGGAGAATTACCCTAGCTTCTATATAAGCTAAGCTACAAAAAACAAAACCTCGAATTATTGACTATTCACCATGGCCCGGACTCCACAGGAAACTACAAGGAAGCGGCCTTGGAAGGTATGTTCTTTTTTTATTTTTATTTTTATTTTTCTTTTCGATAAAACTTTTGCGTGTTCTTAGATGTATAGGTACTATATATACTAAACTGTTTTGTTTAACATAAAATACAGTCGCAACGAGAACCTACTCGAGAACCTACCCCGGAAGAAGTAGAAGAAGAAGAGGAGGAGGAGGAGGAGGAAGATGAAGAAGACGAAGAACCTCAACAACCAACCCGCCGTCGACAAACCTACAGCAAACAGCCAAAACCACGTCACAATCGTCATGAAACTGAAGTAGCAGAACCAAATGATGCATCCGGTCTTAGAGCTCGTCGAAAAGGCGGTGCTGCCGCTGCTGCCGGTAGAAAGGCTTCAAAGCGTCGACGAAGTGAAGAAGAGGAAGAGGAAGAGGAAGAGGAAGGGGCGGGAGAGGAAGAAGAGGAGGAAGAAGAAGGGAGTAGACCCGGCGACAAGGGACTAGCTCCTGTTAGTAAACTTGTAAGATTGGCTTTAGCGATGGAGTATCAAAAGAAACCGATAAGAAGACAGGATATCACGGAGAAAGGTAACCCCCCCTCCCTCTCTCCAATCTATACATTTCCATCAAGAAACCCCATCTCTAACAAATCAACTTTTCTTTTTCAAAAAAAAAAAACAGTCCTCGGCCCAAAATTCAAAGGTGACTTCAAAATAGTCTTCCAAGAAGCCCAAGACGCTCTAAAAAACATCTTCGGCTTCGAAATGGTCGAACTCCCCGCCATAACAGAAAGAATCTCTTTAGCCCAACAACGTCGACAAGCCGCCGCAGACGCCCAACGCGGCGACTCAAACGCCGGTTCCACCGCCGCAGAACAAAAGAAAAAGAAAGAAGCTTCAGGCTCCAAAAGTTGGCAATTGGTCTCCATCTTACCGGATAAATACCGTCTACCGATCCTAATATCCCCACAGTTGCCCGATGACCAAACAATCCTGGGTATCGGTAGCGCAATAGTCACGTTGGTATACCTCTCCGGGAGGAGTGTGGGTGAAAAAGTTCTACTACGGCATTTGAGGAAATTTGGAGTGGAGGATAGGATACCCGTTGAAGGTAATAGGGAGAATGGGAAGATGGAGAATATCATGGGGAAGTTGATCAGGGAAGGGTATTTGGTTAAGCTGAAGGATGAGGTTGCCCCGGGACAGGAACAGACTTATACGTATGTTGTTGGACCTAGAGGCAAATTGGAGGTTGGGAGGGAAGGGGCTACGCTGTTTGTTAAGAAGATTTATGAAGGTGTAGACGGTGAGGTTGATGAAGCCTTTGAGAGAAAGGTTAATAGAGCTTTTGGGAAGGAAGAAGGACAAAATGGTGGTAAAGGGGGTGGGGAGGAAGTTGAAGAAGCGGGCGGTAGTGGAAGGCGCAATGAGGGACGAACAAGAGGTGGAGGTAGCGGAAAGGGAAGAGGTGGAGGTAGACCGGGGAGAAGACGAAGAGATGATAGCGAAGATGAAGAGGAGGAAGAGGAGGAGGCAGGTTCCGATGAAGACAGCGAATGAACGCTTACTCGATGGTTTACGACGGCCTGTTTATTGCAAATTTGATGCATTTGAATATTTAGCATTACGAGGCGTTCTTCTGATTTTGGCTAGGACCTATTCTTCCTCATTTTGTTCTAAATAGTTTTAGATGTATAAACATTAGAGCATTTTCTTCCCCAATTCATGGTATATAATCCGATCGATTGCGAGATTTATGTCAGATTTTTAGGTCTACTTGTAGCCTAGCTGTTAGACGGGTGCTGATAAGTTGCATATCTCATTCAAATATATCATACTAATATTATATTGGTATCAATGCCGGTATCTCGATGTTATCGACAATTGATTTGTGGTATTCACAAGGTATGGTAATAGTATACATTATGGAATGGAAATAGGTCCTACATTTACGGACCTAAGACCACGAGAGGAGTATATAGATAGTATGTATAAATAATGCCAGTAAGCATAGAAGAGAGAATATAAAAAAAAATTTAAGATTGGGGGGAATGAATATATTGTGGAAAAAGTGGAAACCAGAAACCGGAAAAAAGAAAGGGGAATCCGTTAAACAGACTACAAAGCTCTCAGGAATAGATCGAGGAATGCTTTTCCGTAAAGATTTTTCCGCTATAACTGCTACAGAAGTATACAATGGAGATAAGAGGAAACGTGTGCAAACAAAAAAGACTCGTAAGGTTCGAACAAAGAAAAGGTAAAGGGTAAAAAAAATCTCCAAAGGACCAAAAAGAAAACCAAAGAAACCAATGCCCCCACCTTACCTACCCCACCCTTCCAAATGGAAACCCCGTTTGTGAAGATTTTAGACCAAGGAAATAAAAACAAAGAGAATAAGAAAAAGAAATCCACAAAGAAAAGGGAAAAAAAAAGTAGTAGTAGGGATTAAAATATGTATAAATATCTGTATTCTCAGAATGAGGGATATAATCCCCACCAACTAGTAGGGAGGCCTGAACCCTCCAGCGCTCAATGTGCTGCCGCTTCGCTGCCTGCCAGTGCCCGCAGGTACCGACTTGCCTCTCACGCTTCCAATCCCGCTAAGAAGACTCTTGACGTCAACACCACTGGCACCAGAATGACCACCTGGTGATCCACCTTGTTGGATCCGTACAGTACCAGGTGTTGGGCTCCCTGCATTACTGCTAAGGACACTACCCATGGGGGTTGCTACTCCACTGCGATTATTGTTCGCACTGAGACTCCTGGGTGGTCCTGTCGCGGTAATAGTAGGGCTAGCTGATGGCTCAGGGGTTCGTCTAATTTCTCCTACCACACGTGAAGTTGGTGGAGAGTATCGGGCAGTGGTGCCGGTTTCCCACCAAGCTTTTTGAGGGGGGCCACCAGAAGACGAGGAGAGCATTAATTCGATTTGCGGGGCGCCTGTGGGACTGGTGGTAGCAGTTGCTTCTTTTGATTGGGTGCTAGGTGCACCTTCATCCCAGAAGGAGAAGGAAGAAAGGCCATCATCCTGTTTTGGAGCCGCAGCGCTTCCGTTCTCGGCAGGTTTTTGAGGAGTTGGTGGGGCTGGTGGTGTCAGTGGTGTCAACGGGTACTCGCCGGGCATGTGTACTTGGACTTGTGGCTGGAAGAATCCTGGTAGTGGTGGTACAGGTGGTTTGTCTCCCGCAGTCTCGGAACCGGGTATAGGACTAGCACCCTTCCTCTCTGAGCTTCGGCTTCTGGTGCTGCTTTTTCGTTTGGCACCGCCTGCGGGGTTGGGACTTTCCTTTCCTGCGCGAACACTATTATCATCCGACGAACTGCCAATGTAGCTACCAACGTCCATCATACTTTCGCTGCTATCGCTGTGGCCTCCGAGACTACCCCTGTTGAACTTGATATTCCCATTCTGTGTCGTTGGACGACTTGCACCGGGTCGGGACACGCCTGTAAGCACTAACTTCAATTCATTGGCCCTCAACGTGCTTTCCCTGCTACTGCTACTCCTAGTCGCCGAGACATTGGTATTTGATCGGTTTGTTCTGCCGAAACGCTCTTCCTGCCCGACTTTGAACTTTTCGAGGTTTCCAGTAGGAGGACGGCTGGTAGGGCGGCTTGGGCTACGATGATGTGTATCCTTCCCAGATGTATGCGTGCTCCTTCTGTCGCCGTTGATAGGTAAAAGGCTTCGGATCGTGGTGCTCGTTCCATGAGTGCCCATTCCAGCCCGGCTCTCAGCTAAACTCGTTTGCCGACTTGAATGGGCTTCGATCCCCGCCATCACGGAATCTTTACTCCAAGTCGCACCATCCATAAACATCTCCCTCAGTTTCGCCGGGAACTCCGCATTGCTCTCTGTAGCAATTGCGTGCATTACCAATTCTGCAATATCCATGTAGTCTTCACGAGGAAGCAACACTCCCTCGGCGAGAGTCTCAGGGTATGTATGCTTTTCATCAAATACATCGATAACCTGTTCTTCCTCGCGTGGTACTTTGAGAGGGACGAACCACTTCCCGGTGTTTTGCCGGTCGCTAATCATGTCCAACGTATCCTGACGCAGAGGTTCGATCGCCCAAGTGTCCGATACAGAGTAGATGTACGCTAGCACCAAACTCTTGATCGCAATCTTTTCCTTCGCACTTTTTAATGTTCCGGCTTCTTCGTCAAGGCGATAAATCATTGGCAATCCGGAAAGAATAGCCGGCAGTCCCAGCTTCCGTACGAGAAGGTCTAGGAGCTTATATACACCAACTATATCGACAGCCCTCGTCGCATGCGCGAGAACAGTCTCAAAGGCTGAAACATGGAGGAGTTTAAGGAATGAGCTGTTGATGAGCTTCGATGCCCGGTGGGTGAGATCAAGGCTGTTAACTTCGATGAGAGCAGTGCCGATGTCGCTCGTGGTATTTGGTCTGTCGACTTCGAGGGCAAAGTAGGTCGATATACTATCGATATAGGCCTTTCGAACGCCTTTTTCTTCTTCGCGAAGCAACCAATGCGTTCCATCCCATACACTAAGAGGTACGGTATTCCTACCGATCGATTGTGCTGAAGTCCGTTGATTCGCGATGTTCAAGAGATCCCTTACGGACTTTAAGGCCACGGCACGCGCAGTATCAAAACTGAAGAAATCATCGACATGGGGCTGTTCTGTAATAGTTGGAACAGCGCCGGCAATTTCCGGATCAGTTGTTAGGGGAGCTGAAGGAGATGGTTTCAACCTAAGCAAGACTTCGCCGGCAATATCCGAGATCTGATCCGTATAATATATATGGGTTCCGAGATCTGCAATACATTTGCGCAGCTTGTGGAGCAAATCCTTTCGGGTTGACGATGGGGATTTAACAACTTCGGTGATAGTAGCAGTGATGGCAAATATGGCAGCGGTTGTGAGTGATGGGCTGGCTGTTGGTGGTGGCTTCTCTACCACCTTCGGAGAACTAGGCGGCGAGGGCTTTGACTCCAGTTGCAAGAGCTGTAGGATCTTCGCAATGATGGAAACGAGAACATCCATTACACTCAGCCCGACAAGGTTTACCGTAGAAGACAGAAGCCACGATATTAGTTGCGCATATATGAGTTGCTTGTGTAGTTCGGCTTCCGCCATAGGGCACGCAACAAGAGTCTCCAGGATTTCCACGAGGATGAGGAATCGAGATTGTGTGGGTGCCCACTTCGCGACCATTTCGACGAGACTCGTAGTCCATGCTTCAAGCACGTTTGGTTTAGAGGTGACGTATTGAAGTATGGCGTGTGTCGCGCATCGGATTTGCGCGGGATTGTTAACCTCGAAGATTGCCTTCAGACTCTGTAGCGCCAGAAGCTCGATGTCCTGTTGGTCTAGTTTATCGGCATCGGCAGCGGTGTTTGCCATGGCGCCGTCGATAGTGCCGATAGAAGTCCGGGGTAGACCGGCCGTATTATTGCCCTTTTCTTCATTTGTTTCGACTGTCGTGATCCGATATTGCATCTCGTCGAGGTGTTCGTCGTCCTCGGAGTATATGTTTTGGAGGATGACTGGAAGTACAATAGCTAACTGCTGTTTCGCATTGGCTGATGAAAGAGCTTCCGAGGAGCAGACACTCCGGACTGCTTTCAACCCCGCCAACCTCCACCTCAACTCATGACCAGCGGGTGGATTCGAGGCAAGGTCGGCGTAGAGTCGAATGACTTCTTCGAATAGTCTAACGTAGAACTCGTCGGAGGCTAGATTGGCGCCATCGTGGTGAGAGCAGAAGCCATCCCAGCAGGGTAATGTCTCTTCAATCAACGCTATGTCTTTAGAAGTTATTACATTTTTTATGATAGTGAGGATATTCCAAGCGTAGAGGTTTAGATCTCGGGGACACTTGTCGATCAAGGCACGGCATATTTCGAGGGTAACCTGGACGTTTCTATAATATACAATGTCGTCAGTTACAGTTCATATTAATATTTGGAATTAAGAATTCGAGAATTCATTACCCAGTCCGTCGCTTGTAGACATCCCGGATGGTCCTACGTTCGAGGAAAGCGCCAACTTTCTGGAGTTTACTTCGCCTAGTAGACACATAGTATAGAAGATAGGATAGTTCGGAGCCGTTAGGTTTGATCTCGACGGCGCCTTTCTGAAATTTAGGGTAGGTTTTGAGGATCAGAATCTGGTGCTTTGGGCGACACATATTCGGAACCGGGACATCCATGTAAGCCGACATCCCTGATGACTAAGAAGGAGAAAGTGAGAGGGAAGGGAGGATCGGAAGGAAGGAGAAAGTGTCGATGATGAAGCCGTCGAGCTTGCTATCGATAATGTACAGCCATAGATTGAAGCCAGTCAACGACGAGACAAACGCGTGCCGGAGTGGTGAGAGTGGGAGGTGAATGTTGAGCGGAGGGAATTAAGTCGGATGACGTCCCGCAGCACCCGGCAGGTGATTACTGAGGGAAGTAAAGGCCCAACAAAAAAACAATTGGGCAGACGACCAACGAATTATTCCCGTCGATGCAATGCGATGGGAAAGTGAATGGAAGGTCGGAGGGAAGAGAAGAGAAGAGAAGAGGGAAGAGAGGTGATGGTGATGGGTGGTGATGGGAGAAGGGGAAAAAAAGGATGAGGCTGAAGTGTTCGCAGAGAGAGACGTTGGAGAGCGAAGTCAAAGAGATGGTGTGGCCGTTTAATTAAAGAAAAGTGCCAGCCAGCAAACGGCAATTTTACTTGCCAGCACAGCACAGCACACCAAGCGGAACAGTCACTTTCAAGTGCAAGTCAACTGCATTTGAATTCACAAGTCAACAATACTGCATTCGAGCATACGCACGATGAATGACATGGGCCGTCGGTAGGGGACTTACTGTGCTAGCTGTGATTGTGACTAGCATCAACTAGTTAATTGCGGACGTGGACACAAACGTGGGTGTGTGCTCGAGTAGGTATGGAAGTATAGTATGGAAACAGTGAAGTATACGATGGATTAATTATATTACGCTACTGTTCTCGGGAGGCCCATTGATTTCAAATGTTAATGGCCAGCCCAGGCATGCGACATGCTCTAGATTAATATAATATCAATAACCCGATATCATATATCTCGTTATGCACTCGTGGCGGGGGGTGCCATCCCACGCAATCGATCCCGACGTCTCCCCCTCATTTGCGTCCATTCTTTCCATTCATTTCGTTTCCGTTTGGGGATTCAGGTACATGGCCGCACATACCTGCCCGTCATAGTTAAGTACTTATGTACATTGACTGATTGATTGATTGACAGCTATTGCCGTACCTTGATTCGAAAATGTGGCGGCGGTCTGGTTCTCCGTTCCGAGGAGAGCCGGAGGGTCAACTTCGCCGTGCCCTGCTATGCTCCGCTGATAGGTTTAATATTCCCGGCCATTCGTTTCTGCCTGCCGCATTCTTCCCATATTGCAAACCCCCCTGTTGGAAAGGGTGTGGCATTTTTGGTCCCTTCAACGCACTTTTGATAATGTTCCCCATGAAACAATACTTTCTATATCCATACATGCATGAGCTCGTAGGGGAAGTCGATCAATAAAGAGCGGAGGATAATTCAACTGCTACTGTCCTGCAAGGCATCATTTCTCGCCGTTGTCAATCGGCTGACTTCCTGCCAAACCCTCATCCAGTCCAGTCCACGTCCACCCGAAGGCCCATTCAGGTAAAGCGGCTGCCTTTCGAAAAAATCGGTGAGAAACCGAAATGCGGAGTTATCGTCTAGAAGCAGTCGGCGGAAGACACTTAAATCTTCGATGGTGTGCCCTGAAAAGCTCGGGAATCCAACAGTTGCACCTACTTCTCTAGACCTAGAAGTTCCAATGCTCCCGTTGATTATTCCCGCCTTGGCTCCAAGTACCAATTGCCCCCAAAATTCCCGATTCGAATAACATGAAGCCTTTAGGACATAGTCTTGATGCCTTTTAAGCTCGTGGAGTACTTTTTCGGCTCGGTCCTGGAGTACTTTCCTATTCCCAATCATCACTTCGGTCTCGAAAAGATATCCTCGGATTATCTCGACGGTGTCGTAGTTCAACTTACGTCTCAAAGATGTCGCTATGGTACGATCGAATTGGACCGCATTTTCGAGGTCGTCAATCCACACCTGCAGCACAAAAACTAATGCCGCCATCGATCTAGGGGCTGGCATCGGCGACCAGAATATCCAGTGTCGCAAGTCTTCGAAGACGTCACATCCAAATTGCTTTCCTTCCATAACACCCTGTGCCTCCCTGTAGAGATGCTGCAAAGCCACCCTTTCCTCGCCTTCCTTCTCGCAGGCAGCAATCCTGCGTTCGATTGATAACAAATTGTAGCATATTCCGTCGGCTCCCATTTTCAGTAGTGTTGGTACGAACAAAAGTGGAGGTGCGATTCGATAACGAGTGAGCATTCGAAACTGCTCAATCGCTAACTTGAGAGAAGCATATGTGTTTTGTTTGATACAGATGCCAATCAAGCTAGTTCGCAAGGACTGATCTACTTGCCGAACAGACCCGTGTGTATTGAATACGGGATATGCACTGTCAACTGGGATAGAGCTTGCGATGGGGCTGTCCGCCGACAGAACATCGTCGAGAGAAAGTTCCTCGCATTGTTGAAGTGGAGACAGGCGCTCCCAGATTCTGGAACATGTAGGAAGATGTTTATTGGAATCCTGAGTTTGGTGAGCGGCGCTACAATACTGGACGGTAGAACATCTTCCGCAGTAAAAGAGATTCGACGTATTGCCGCATTTTTGGCATTCCGGTCGGAGTTGTTTGACGGTCATCTTTGAAAGGTCGGTTCCAGGGATCTCGATCTTGGCCAGCTCGAAATATCCAGAACTTATTGGCTTAGGCGTGTTTTATTTTGGAAGCTATGCGATGATTAGGTCGGGTCAGTTGGCTGTCATATGTTGCATTTCGCGCTTTCAGGATCTAATTTAGGGCGTTATGGCATCCAACACGGAGCTATGATCATGACATATCGCAGGCCACGGCGCTATGGAGGCCGTGCATGGACGCGTACTTTCGCATGACATGATGAATTGCATTGAACAATCTCGAACTCACATTCCTGAGCTGAAAACGGAACTTGTAGTTAAAAATACCCTCAAGATATCGGGATTAACACGGTTCTGACCTTGCACATGGATATCGACCTATCCCATTCATTCCCACTGTCAATGGATATGATATGGTGAGAGCCTCCAGCTGGTTAAGAACTGAGGGGACGGCCAAAGACAGCTCGGAGATGTGTTGGGTGTGGTGGGAAACGCCAAGACATTCGCGTCGACTGCCGTTTTGGGAATCCACTGCGATTTTTTGAAATTCTTGTGCGACAGTCCGAACTTCTCTGTTTCAGCTTCAGACTTCAAACTTCAAACCTCGGTTTAATCCTCGGTATAATACAAATACATACAGATACAATTGGACCCAGACTCATTCCTCTTCGATATCCATACCTTCTAGTGGACAACTACGACCTATCCGAAATTATAGATATAGACTCTACCCATCAAGGGAAAGCTGCGCATGACCTGCTGCAGATGTTAGAGTAATCTCGGCTCGTTATGCCCCTCCGCTGTCCCGCTGGAGCGACCCGAGCAGCTCCATTCGTCTCCTACACTTCGTCGCTTACATCTCGCCGGATACCCTTCCGAATATGCTCCTCATGTCGAGCTCGTCTCTCATTCCGTGGACTGTCGACACAGTCGGATCGCCGGCGGCCTACATCTCTTCGATACCAACTTTTGGCAGATAACTTGCCATCTCGGTCCCATAAATATGGCTTCCAATACCCCACCAAGGCTGTGGCATATTATACGACAAATGCCTCAGAGCCTAGACCACCCCGGAAAGTGAACGAAATGCTCACTCCTAAGCTTGTTATCCTTGGAACTCCTGCCCAACGTCGAAGTGTCGATCCTTTGGCTCTCGACCCTGTGGATAAAGATCAACTTGATGGTCTCACACGGGCTCTGCAAACATTCGAGTTCAAGGTTGAAGAGGCAGAAGTTTCCAACGAAATTCTACTATTCAAGCCAGAGAGCCTCCGGGTGTCAAAATTGAGATTTGAACAGGTGCTGAAGGACCTTGATACTGCCTTCCTAGGGCCTCAAGTTAAAGACTATCTTTCTACCACTGAGGTAGATATTGCTGGTGGTGTATCAAAACTTAGGAAGGCACAGGCTCTTAACCTTGTCATGCGACAGGTTTGGGGAGTTCAGATAGACGAGGAAATTGCAGCGGAGATGGACGTTATCAGAGAAAAAGAACTCAAGTTTGAGAGAATGCATCTCTTCTTCATGATGATGGGGGGTAAATACCTCCACGATATCTTCTTGAATCTTGAGAATACTTCTAACTATATAATTTATTAGGCGGAGATATGCTTCAGAAGCTTGCAAGCCGTAACCGTACCCGTATTATCCTCAATTCGAAAGCCAATACCATCATTCTCAAGGGTACGAAGGCTAGGATTGAACGCGTTGAACATCAACTTCGAGATTTACCGGGAAGGATTATTCCTGACGAAGTCGATATTTCCGCTCTGTTGAGAGTGGGAAATGTCACGGATACATACATACCCAGTATATCTCGACTTACGTCCGTCTTTTTAGAGATCAGGGATGAAAAGGTAGTAACACTACCCTTATTTATTTTAACAAGCAGACTCATTAACATCTTTCTTCCTCCAAAAGCTTACTCTACACGGACTTAAACCATACGGTCCAAGAGATATATTGGATGCCAAACGTCTTCTTTTCAACTCCACCGACCTCCACTTTCGACAAATGTATAGTTTACTTGGCGAAACCAAACTTGATTCACCACTAACGGGAGCCTTGTACCCTGTTGCTGAGGACCAAACATTACCATGGATGTATCGTGGTCGAGAATGGTGCCGCTGGCGGAGCATACGAACACCCAGATCGAAGACGGTGGAGTCAATTGAAGACGACCTCTCCCCAACCATCTCTACACCGTTACTAAATCCCGCGCGGGGCGACAAAGTGGGCTACAACGATATCCGATCTCTCCTCGACTCCTTCTCAACCGCCACCCCATCGGAATTACCTGCTGCGACCGAAATTACTGCTAAAGAACTAGATGTTTCTGCTATATTCGGGGAATCGGAGCCAGCATCTTCTCCCACAACCGCCTCCACACCACCATATATCCCACCAGGCGCTGAGATCCAAACAAACTATCGCGCAGTCCTCGGTCAAATCCTCCATTCATCACCAACACTCCCAAAAGCCCGAGAACCGAAATCCCTCAGCGATCTCTTTGCCTCAAACCCTTCGCATCTCCTCTGCAACTCTGTCCCTAAAATCCTTGACTTTCTTTCAACCCTCAACCCGGTTACATATAAATACGACTTCAAAATCCTTTTAAAATTCTCCCCGTCGCCCTGGAAACATCCCAAGAACTTTGAACTCCTACCACCCGTAGAAATGGAGTTACAGATTAAACCGGATACGAACGAACTTCAAGCTCTTAAGGTTGCAGCGGTGGAAAGTCACAGCATCGTCGACGTCCTAATGCCAAGAAACGCATGCGACTTGAGATTTGTGAAGAGAACGTTAGCAAGAGTGGAAGGGAAAACGAAACAAGTAAAAAATTACATCAGAGCAGCGAAATTAGATGTATTAGGTGAAGATAGACTGGAAGCCGGGGAAGTGCTAGAGTTCAATCTTCCAAAGTGGATGATAAGCGATGCTGAGAAGGTAGCTCCGGTAGTCGAACCTTCCAGTGCAGAGGACGAATACTCCGAATTGGCGTTTTCTGAGATGTACAACGATGCGGGTTCCCTGGGGACCGTTCCCGTCAATTACTTTTTCACGGGGTTGGAAACAAGATCCTCTACGACATTTGACTTTGATGGTTCAGCGTTGGTATATACGAAGATCGAGGCGGGTGCTTCCGGCGGCAGCTATGACGAAGTAGTCCTTGAATGCTCTAACCAACAAATCGAGTACCTCACACCATTAGAACAAACGACCATAGGCAGAGAAGATGAAATAGAAGAAGAGAGGGTAAGGCAGGAAACTATGGATCAGATGATGGAGTTGGAGGCGGAGGAGTTGGAGAAGGTTACAAGAAACATGAGAGCTAGAGATGAATATATGCATGATATGCAGGGAGGTCCGGTGTTTGAAACTGTTGATCGTGGAGAGATAAAGAGGAAGAAACACGAGGAGAAGATGGAAAGAAGGGCACTAAGGAAAGCAGAGAAACTCGAGAGCGAAAAGCTTAATCAGGGGGCTGAGGCAGCAGAGGATGGGTTGGAAGCCTCTCCTAGAGTTGAGGGGGAAACGGAATCGATTGGCTCTGGAGAGGCCATTGAGTCTGAAGCAACTACTGGGCTTGAAGCAACGACCGAATCCGAGGCTACAAAGGAACCATTAAAGTCATTTGATCTAGGAGAAACCGGCTCCGAAGAATCTTTGCAAACATATTCGGAGAACCTAGACCACGAATTACAGGCCTTGGGCGAAACTGGAGAAACCCAAGAAACACTCCAAGCCAACAAGCAACCAACCGGACTGGAATTCTTATATGGAGAAGAAGTAGAAGAAACAACGTCAGAAATCGAGATATCACAACCCCAGGGCCAGGAATCTATCAAAGAATCTCTAGTAGGGGCCGTTGCGGAGAAACAAAAAGTGGATGATGAAGACGCCGAGGTCATATCTGATGCGGTGTTCCAGCGATTTATTCACACGGCAAGGAAGTTAGTCGAGGCTGTAGAAACTACGGAGTCGGATCATGAACGGGTTACGCCCAAGAAACTGTAGGGATGCATTGGGGCCTATGCGCTTGTGCACCCACAATTGAGATATGTATATGTGTATAACGCATTTTCAGGTGTAAGATATTATTGGGGGTTCTCTTTTTTTGTATATATTCTTCATGTAATATAAAATTACACTTCCATAGATACCAACTATGAAGAAAAAAGCATTTAGAGATTACATGTAATTTTTTCTAGAATTCTATTTTCTGGAACCTAAATTTAAATATATAACGGTATAAATGTATACCGATGCTTAAGAGCTAACTAGGTGTTAAAAAACATGTACGGGGTAGTAATATACTAGTGTTAATTGCAAAGAACCAAAACGAACCCAATCCATCCCAAAGGGATCTAACTCCATGCGCTTTTTGTAATCGACCACCGAGCAGTATGCACATCGAAGGCGAATATAGAGCAAAATAAAATCAACAAAAGGCAGGGAACACGAAATCAAAATTAATCGCTATCATCACTGAAGAAATTTCCAGTCATCCATTTCGGCCTCGAAGACTGCCCTCTATTCAACCCACTACTACCACCAGCACTGCCGCTGGAGTCGCCCCCCATCCACTTAGGCTTCTTCGTGAAGGCATCTCCGATATCGTTCATCCATTTAGGTCGACCACCCTCACCGGTATCGGTCGCTGTATCTATCGTGTTCTTGACCCGATGGAAAAACGCTCCGATCGCTGATTCTTCTTCTTCCTCTTCTTCATCTTCATCGTCAATTCTTCGATTAGGTGGTCTATAGGGCGTCCTTGTAGGCAACGTTGAAGATGAAGCGTTTTGTTGCGGTGAGCTAGGTCGCGGACTGCCAGTAAGGAGTCTAGATGGCGACAGGTATCTCGACGATAGATGAGTATCCTCTCTCTCCACGCCGAGTAGTCCACTGTTGCTGTCCCCACCTGCCCCCGAAACATTTCTGCTCCTCCACCTCTCCGCTGGTCCCGCACCAGTACCTCCGGCAGGAGCTCCTGGAATATCACCGATCTCTCTCTCGATCAAATCTCTCCCGTATCTCCATCCACCGCCCAAAGCGAGCTCATCTTCTTCATCCTCCTCTAACACACCACCGCCAAATCCAAACCATCCCTTAACCTTCCCATAAAATCCAAACAACGTAAATCCCACTGGAATCAAAACCAAAATGGGAAACCATTCCGAAAACCCTTGTCCAATCCTCGTCAAATTAATCGATCGTCCAAAGAAATCATAAAACACGCTCTCCTTCACGATCGCACTGGGCAAGAAATTCGTAAAATTGTAACTAAGTGGAACAGTCAATCTGCAAGCGTAACTGGCATAAAAACAGGCCGAGCTGCCGCTGGTTCTCCGTCGGACTAGAGCATATCCACCCCATACTTTCACCGTTCGCATTGTACTATAGGCTGATATGCACATATACATAATCCATGCCGCGGATATACACTGTCCGGCAAAACCAATGCTTCCTTTTGGTGAGTTTGGGTGATGGATGATGCTGTATCCAACAATTGACAGTTTATCACTCAATGCCGGCTGAATGTTAATGATTTCAGACCAGACAATAAATGCCGATGCCACGGAGAGGAAGATAGAGAGGAAACGCCGAATCTGAGGAATGACATAGGTGTGTAGAAGGTATCGTCCATAAGGCGACACCATAGGTAACGATTGAAGAAGGCGAGGAGTAATGCTGTGGGGATCAGGTCGAAAAGTCAGACGTTTGGAAGCAGCTGAATCGAGGACAGCCTGGGTATTCGCTGCAGAACGGACAAGAGAATCCCATTCAGCGGCATAACGAGCACGACGGTTGGATGCAAATCGTAGTTTACGGGTGAGGGAAGCGAGGTATTGTTCCGAGATTACTGCAGGAATTGGAGACCGGGACCGGGACCGATCTGGGCGAACCGTAGATGGAGAAGCGGAGTTGGATTCGGGAAGCTGAAGATTGTCGACGAGTTCTTCAATCCATTCGCGGAATTCTGGCGCAGTATAGGGCGCCGCAGCTTTCTTACGAATAGCCAGGACTTCTCGTTCAAGTTCTTCGAGCTTCTCAGTCGCGCTTACAAGGTTGTCATGTATTTTAGGGGCCTTGGTATGGAGTCTTCGAAGCCGAGCAGCGACCGAAGCATCGCGCCAGAGATTCCGTGGTATGGCGACAAGCCCATGGCCCATAAGGAAAACAGCGAAACTAAGCGCATAGCAATAGGATAGTGCGATAACAAGTGACTTGATAGATTCAGGATTGAAGCCATTGGTCGCGATAAAATAGATTAGGCCAATGGTACCAATCGTAAGCATAATTATTTGATAACGGATGTTCTCTCGTAGGGCTTCTGAGAAGCGCTTTCGCGGGTCCCGGTGCCCGGATGCATGGTATGATTGAAGAAGGGGAAGAATGGCCCTTTAATCCAGTGTTAGTTAGTGTCAAAGAAGTAGGAGAAGATAAGAAGAATTCATAGTAGCAGCACCAGGGAGCCTACCAAGTTAATACAAAGCTGAGCCAGTAAGCTATTCTCCAGGCCACAAGTAGCACCCTATGTGCAAGAACCACTCCTCTATTGCCACTACCGCCATCTAGACCACTATTACTGGCAAGATCGATGGGCACAAGGACGACTATCGAACACGGGATAATTAAGGCTAGAAACACTGGAACAAGAAGGTACTGAGGGGTGGTTCGGAGGGGTAGAAAGAAGCGGATAAGAAGGAGCACGAAGATGTCGATGGTGACGAAGGCTATTGCCGACAGGACGCTAGAACCAAGTGCCATCGTGGGCAACAGTGGAGATGGTACGTATCCAGAAGATGGTAGTCGAAAGGTGACGGTTGACAGGTGTGAAGACGATGAAGAGGAGGAGACAAAGGGGTGGCGGAGTCCCCTGAATGCATTAAGGAATTCAACAGCTTGTCATCCGCGTAAGCTTTGATCCTTTATTACGATCCGATGGGAGACGAAGATTCCAGGGTCAGACGGCTTTCGAGCTAGTCAGAAATAGCAGACGAGAATCGAGCCGAAACGCTGCTGCTGCGGGAAGAAAGGCTGCTTCGTTATGCGAAATTACGTTTTGATGGATTAATTGAATTAGCTAATATGTCAAGTTCGTTCAGGGAGACGAGGAAAGGTGGTTTGGTTAAGTCCGGCGGGCGTCGGCGTTAAAGAGGGGATCGAGAGCCGCATTAATTCCCCAAAGACTGCAACTGGGGCATGCACATTCCATCCATGCACAATTTTAAACACCAAGACTAGGCCCCACGGGGTTAGATCGAGGTAGACTGTGCGGCAGCCGGCCCCACACACGTGATGGTCGATGGCAGCAATTAGCAAATAGTCTGCGCTAGCCAGGGAGAACTTCGATTTCATTACCAATTAGAATCAAACGGCGGCCACTTCTGCGACACAACGATGCTCACCAATCGCATATCAGAAATATCATCGGGGACAAGCCCGGAGTCCGAGGATCTCGACATCTTCGAATCCTCTCTCACGACAATCTTCAACGACGTGCGCAACCAACATGGCGAACCAGGCCATTATGTGGCTTATGCTTCTCCCAAACACGGTGAGATCAAACTTGGCTTAGCAGATATAGAGAAGGAACAAACCAGCTTGTTTTCTCACCATCTATGGAACGCCGGTGTCGAAGTTGCGGGGATGATTGAAACTGGGGAACTCAATGTCGAGGGTGAAACAGTACTCGAGCTTGGAGCTGGTATGCATCTGAAAACCTGTTCAATTGACCGGTATCTATTATATCAGTTAAATTCAGTGAAACTAATCGAAAGTATATTATGTTAAGGGGCTGCTCTACCCAGCTTGATATCAGCCATCACCGGGGCAAAGACTGTTGGTTATCTTCCATACAACCTCCCCAGCGGCGACGGACTGATACCAATATCACAGCCATGAACTTCTAGATTGTGGTTACGGATTACCCAGCACCAGAAATCCTCTCAAATATCACAGCAAATATTGCTTTCAACCAATCCAAGTTCATTTCTTCGGATATCCAAGTTTACGGCCATACATGGGGGGAGCTTGATGAAGAAGTCGCTAAGAAGCACGCACATTCATTCACGAGGATCATCGCTGCGGATACGTTATGGATGACCTGGGAGCACGAGAACCTAGTCAAGAGCATGTTGCATTTTTTGAACGATGGGCCGACATCCAGGGTGGTTGTTGTCGCAGGACTCCACACAGGACGGCAGAAGATGGCAAATTTCTGGGACGTCGCGGCGAAAAGTTTCGATATCGATACCATTAAAGAACGAGACATCGATGGCATAGAAAGAGAATACGAGGCCGATCGAGGTATAGAGGACGTTGTGGAGAGAAAGAGATGGTTGATCATAGGGACCTTAAAGAAGAAGTCTTCTTAGTAGACGAACTAGCCCCAATATTGCGCAGCGTTTAGTCAGTCATATTATTTGCTACAGCGAATGCGAGCGTCTATGTGTATACATGAAATCATCTAGCGAGCTTCATTCTTGTACTAAATCTGCGTGGGTATCATACCTTATGCCTTCCGGCGAAATGCGACGGTGCACACTGTGCTTCCTTTCTTGCCTCCAAACGTGAACTCGGGGTATTTTACTCTTCCCATTTTCTCAAGTCCACTATTACTGCTTGTCATTTTTTTTACAAGCTCATCCTCCGTCCAATTGCAGCTAGTGATGAGCATAATCCCACCCTCAGGTTTCAACCACTTCGCCACCTTCTCTGGATATACTTCATATATCCTCCTCCCCGAACCATCATCAAGCATTTCATCGCTCAGTGAGATCGCATCGAATGTCCCTTTATCCAATATCACATCAAATCCGCCTTCTTCGGCAATCCGCGATCCGAAGAAATCCAACTCGGTGGAACTTTTTATTATATCCAATCGAATAAACTTCACACCTTCGGCATTCGGCGTTTGTTCTGCAATATTTTTGGCCAATTCAACTGATCCTTCGGAATAATCTACTCCAACCATTCCATCTCCTTCAAAATCTCCATCTTCGAGTAAAGAAAACAGTAAATGCCCGTTTCCAGTTCCAACATCTAAAAACGTTGTTGTGGGGCTTAATGAAAGGTCATCAGATGTTAAGTATTGATAAATCCGGGATTCACAATCGGAATCTGAAAACCATACGGTGCCAATATCTGATGGATTGGAGGAGTGGTTTGTGAGTTCAAGGGCATAAAGCGAGTCCCAGCTTTCCAGAGTTAGTCAGTGATGTGTGAGGGATAGATATACAGGAAGCATGAATCCCTTACTGGGCTTTTGTGCCGAGAGCACTTGGTGTTAGGTGCGTCTCATCTTGAGACTCCGAAGAGGACATCGCGAAATTCTAACTTATATGAAAGTTAACATATATGCATATGTTGGAAAGCTAAGCCTGGAGGTTGAGAGAGTTTGAGTGGGCCTTAACCTTGTCGACGCCGATAGTACTCGACAACTTAAGCTAAGTTTAAAGATTTGGATTTCACAACACATAAAATGCAACGTTGTTGTTCAACCCGTCAGTCGAGTCTGTGTAAATAAGTATCTACATTACCCTGAAACCACCTTACATCTATTGTTGGTAACTTACTCCGTATCAACGCTGGGTTCTTCGAGGCAAAGGAGGTTTTTTTTTTTTTTTTTTTACATGTAAAAACTAGGAAGAATACTTGTGCTCTAAAAGATATGAACCGATAACTATAGTCTCCACCTGATCGATTGCAACCCAGGAGAATCCGTCCTCTAGCTTTCCATAAAGGTCAGAGGAAACAGTCCAAAATCTCCGCAAACTACTTTATTACGCTGGACCGATATCATCAGCTCGATAGGTTTGAGAGCCTTGTAGGGGGCCCATCTCCAACTCGTTAGTCCCTCGCCTTCGCATTCTCTTATCCTCCTTCTTCCACTCTTTATGCCGCTGTTTGTCTTCCTTCTTAGCATACTTTTTCTCTTCCTTCGCCCTCTTTTTCTCCGCTTTGATCGCCTTCTTTTCTTTTCGAGTCAATCGAGGGAATTCGCTATCCGGACCTACGAGAAAGCGACCTGGGTGGAAAATATTCCAGGTCAGGCAAGCCGTAGCCATAGGTGTTGCTTCGAGAACATAGAAGTACCATTCTGTCATGGTAAGCTTCGTTTCGAAGGAGCCGGCTGAGAACTCGACCAGACGAAAGATAATTCGGATCTAGACGGCTCAGGGAGTTAGTTTGGTTATTTGATCAATTGAGCATCTTGGTCGAAATGGAAGTATACTCACCGCGATCATGAGCAAAGTAAAGTAAAGAATAATAAGTAAGCGCTTCCAACTCGAATCTCGGTGAATTCCATTGCCTTGGTTTCTTTCATTAACGGCTTTCACTCTGAATCTCCATGCGAAAACCGAAAAGACGAGGATCCAGAAAAGCTGGAACCCGATACCGCCCATGTAGATGTTAAGTCCGAGTTTTACTCCATTTGCAGCGTCGATTTTCTCCTGTTCGGTCGAATTCGAGTCTGTATCCCGAAATGAAGCCATAGAGGCACCGACAAGCTGGACGAGAAATGCGCTATCGGCTCATTAGTAACTAGCCCCTTACCAGTATACCGGCTATATATATATGCTAGGAGAGAGAAAAAGGGTTTAAGACGTTTGGGAGAGGGGTTTAATGAGGACTAACACTATATCCAACCATACGAAGATAACAGTCAACCATTTTGCTTGAATGCCAGCAACTCTTTTATCCTGAAGGTAATACCATACCATCCGCCCGAGTACCATGTATGCATATGCGTTAATAAGTAATGGAGAAAGATAAACAAGAATGCTAGATGGGATTATAAGGCCTTTGGAGAACGGATCTTGTGTAGCTGCAGCACGAAGTCCGAACGAGGTGGTTTCCCAGGCGGCGCCGACGATTATGACCCATGAGAGACGCCATTTGTGATGGTAGAAGGCCTGGAAGATGTGAATGAGAGCCGAAAGACCGAAAACCGCGGTGAAGAATATGGCGGCTGGGAGGGATGGGCAGTAAAGAAATACGGTTTGGGAGTCGGGGCTGGTGAAGTCTGTAGGGTGTGAAGGATTGGTTGAGGTGTCAGTAATTTTGGAAACTTCTGGGCAGAATTAAGGGAAGGAAAGGAATTTGCAAATCTGCAAGTTTTATTTATTTACCATAGCTAGAACAATCAAATCCCATTGTGGAGACTGAGGGTTACTTCCTCCAAGAATTAAACAAAACAAGGGAACAATAAATTAAGAGCTAGTCAAAGTTTCGACACTCGCAATGTTTGGGTATAACTCTAAGATTAAATGATATTTCTAATTGAAAGATCAATAAAAGCTTTTAAGTTTAACGATGATGGCAAGAACGATAAGCAGTGAGCCCGAGAAAGCTGCAACTCCACTTGTAAAAAAAGCGCAACCGACTTCGTTCGCAATTGCACTTTGCTTTGGCGTCTTGGTCTAAAGATTTCATAGGGAAGGGATTTGAGGAAGTCTGTCCTTGAGGAGCGGTTTATATAAAATTCCTTTTTTGTAGTATGCCCTCAATGAAAATAAGGCGTATATGATTGGTCTAGTGTTCCGGTGTATGTGACTGCAAGGTGTGATATCGGCCAAGTATGATCCGAGAGTTTACGCTTTATAATTTGAATAGATAACGAGACCACCTGTGTGAGAGTGCATGCATGATCCCATGAACCGGTATATAGGCGCATGTTGACCTAGGCTATAGTAGCTAGTAAAAGAGGCACAACATCGAGGACGACGAATTGTTAGTGGCGCGAGCTCGCGAAAGTCTTGGCCAGCACCCAGCTACCTCGTATCTTCATCCATTCTGTGATCATAATATTGATAAAGTCACCAATATGGCCAATGCCTCCACTCATGTCGTGGCCACTAACCGTTCCAGTCAAAAATTTCATTGTCTCAATCAGACTTAAAGCATTTATTCGCTATGTAGAGAGATGGGTACACGACATATGTCTGAGCCGCAAGCGATGCTATAGGGTTATAAATCCTTGGGCATGTGCTTATTTGTGGTTGGATGTCCTTGGCTCTTTAGTCACTAGCTTATAAGGCCTAGTAAATCTAAGGGGTATATTCCAACAAAAGAAGCTTGAAGGTTAGATTTACACCGCCAGGTATATGACGATTGCTTCCGGGTTCCGGGTGTTTCTGATCGATATCTTAGCTTTAAAGTTATTATAAAATACACTTATATGAACTTACCTTGCAGACTGCGCCAAGTTTAAAACGTCTGCATGCTGCATGCATGCAGCGGAAACTCATTTGGTTTTGCTCGAGTACTTAGTTTACTAGTTCTTAATATTGATTACGTTATTAATTTTGAGCTACGAATTCACGAATATGCATATGTGCCTTGCAGTCCAGCTCATAATCTTGTATGCGAGGATAGTCCATATAATTCAATCAATTGAAAAACTTCGTCGGGAAGAAGAAAACATGGCTTGGCGGGGCCCGATTGCAAGCCACCATAGTCCAGCATATTGAAACGAGTTCCCAGATAATAAAAGCTATCTATGCAATGCCATTGACGTTTTGGAGGATTCCCCAACAATATATCGCAAAACGGCCGCGTAAGAAGCTGAGTAATGGACCCTAAAATTGGTGTCACTAACCCGCCAAGCCGCCATCAAACGTGTCTGAATCGGGTAAGCCGCTGTTGTATTTTGGAGTTCCCCAACACCCTATTACAAGCTTACATGGAATATTGGATTTTTGATAATGGGAAAGGTTGGTGCGAATGGAAATTTTCTCGAAATAGATATAACTGCCGAATATTCGAGGTCCCTGAAATCGCCCGGATCTAGGCGGGACGAACGAGGTCTCATGTTGGTGGCCTGGAGACTAATGCCATGTAGAATGGATATAAGGTGAGGTGTAGCATGGAGTTTCCGAACAGCCTATATTTCGGGCCCGCTATCGGGCTGTCGGTTTTTCGGGGTTCATTTTAGATAAGCGCATCAAAGGCCAATCTTATGCAAAAATACCTTGAATTGCCAGAGAAATAAGGATATAATCGACTTTGGGAACTATGTGAATACGTGTTCATGCCAACTACCATAACGTTAACTGAGTTGCGATTACGTACGCTATCGTGAAAATGTCATCTAGATGAGCGGAATTCGGGGTCTCGAGACATTTTTATTCCAAACCTCTTGACTTATAATATATAGCTATTTTCGGCACGTTAATATGATATCATGATCGAGAGATAAAATCCGGGCCCGCTAGCTGTAGAGTGGGTCTACAGGCCTACTTAGTAATTAACAAATATACGTATAACTGTTAATTAACATAATTACTCTCACCCACCAACGTCATAAATATTACTGTCTTAGAATGGCAGAATTGGAAATTTTCGATCATAGCTACGGACGCTCTTCCTACAATGATAAAAACCACGGGTATCCCTATATTCGGCCCTTCACCTTAAATTTCGACCTACATACTTCATATTGAAGGATAAAGGAACAATTCCAATACAGCACCACTGTAGTGCTCATAAGCATGCCTAGGTCCGATAAAAATCGCTCCATTCCAAAACTTCGATCAGATATAACCGGTTCGCCCACCCGCAGGGATCTGCTAGGGCTAACTTCTTTAAAACATGATCGATTGAAAGGCTCAATCGCATTAACTTAATTGATCAACTTAATCTTCAATACACAAACATCGGCAGCCTCGGTTGTCTACATAAATCTAGTTAATCTTTCCTATTCTTCTAGGTCTGGGTACGAGACAATTGACTATTATTAAGATAAAACAAATAGAAAAAAATTATTCTTCATTCCCCCCCTACGCGACAATACTTAGTCAGATTCTCCGCATCGTTTAACATACTCTGCTTGGCGAAAACCGATCGCTCACAATTGCACAATGTGATACTTTCCGTGTTGTTAACCTTGTTACACAAAGCGGTGAGCTAGATCTCGAGAGCCATGATATACCCGCATATACCCCCCTGCCGGCTAGGCGCATTACCATATGCCATGTCCATGTCCTTAGACTAAGCCTACTTAGCTAGAAGACCGGATGCGATGCAGAGAGCCACGGCAGTAAATTTACGTAAAACGCAGATGGTAAGTTTGATTGAGGTATCGGTCTCATAGCGACCATGAATCCAACTCCCTCAATTGACTCTATGATCTACCCTAAGCTAAAAAGCTAGAGGGAATTTGAGCATGAGTCTATATAATCAAACATAGGTTAGCTTCGAAGCCATGCGTAGGAAACGTGTTAAACTTTTTAGGATTCGATTGAAGACTTTGAACAGAATCTTCCTACCCGGGTCCGCGGATACTAATTAATACCACAAACCATAATCTTTGATTAACTACTCTATATCCAGTCTAGAGCCGAATGGTTATAATTTTGATGTTTATTTGAAAATGAAGAGATTATCTTCGAATATCTTCAACTTCGCACTTGCGACCCAAATCCTAATTTTTCTATGCACTGGGAGCGTGTATGGACTCATCATCAAGGTTAGACATTACGATTTTATCAGGGGCGGAACATATGACTTGACTTGTAAGTTTCTGCTTATTTAGCTTTGGATTTTCTTTCCGTGTCCCAATATCATCTAATATCGAAGTTATGCATATAAATATCGTTGATACTAATCAAGAAGTTTTTTTAAAATAGTGTGTCGCCCACTAGGCGCAAACAAAGTAGTCCTTCTTGAAAAAGATTGCGATGGAATATCATCGATGCCGGGGTGGAGGGCTCGTGAACTAGATGGCCCAAGCTACCAACCACCCCGTACTGTGCTTGACTTGTTCGGACCTCCGTTTGGACCAGTCACCGAGGGCACATACGAAGAGCCGAGGCCCTGGGCCGCCTGGATGGGTAGTCTCTTTTACAATAAGGATCCATGGAAGCCGATTATGTTTCGCAGCTCGTATAATCCTGAAGAAGGATATGAGTGGCGGTTACCGTAGGTTTCCCATAACAGTTCCGACTTTTGAGGAAGAGATCTATACTAAAGAAGCAACTTATTCTTTCTTAAAAAGGTTTGAAACCCAACGGAACGGCCAACCATTTGTTGTTACACCGGCAGGCCCCCTCCGAGCTGGAGATACACTCGACACTGCCAACAACGTGGATGATACTAGCATGACGTTGCTTTATTATCCAAGCCTAGTTTGTACGTTACTATCTATCAAAGGGATTCCACAAAGTTTGTGTGAGCTAAATATTAACGTATATGATTGATATCACGATGCAGCATGCAATAGCCCCTCTGGTCGGGTGCTTCGACGCGCACCTAGTTTCAATCGCCCTAATGCCCGTGTCATTCTTGACTACGAGGCCATCAAGAGATATGGAGACGCCGATTGCCGTACTGTACAGTTCATTATATCCGATGTCGGGTACATAGATTCATCGTATCCGATTCTGCCACCGGAAGACCCTTACCCGCTAGATCTAATCCCAATAACTGAGGAGAGCTCTTCTACTGGTGGTAGTACTACAGGGAGTTTACCAGAGGTAAATGATCAAAGTTGGACTAGTAGTGCATACGCAACTTCCTCGGATGGAAGTGATACTATCAGTGAGACTAGCTCTGATGAATTTGACGACGACTTAATGTCAGAAGACGACCCAGAGTGGGACGCCTTAACAAAGGAGCTCGAGGCGGAGTGGGAAAAAAACGGCCAGTCTTTTGAAGACATCAACATGGATGACGCCAAAGTCGAACAGGTGATCAGACAATATTGGGCATCCCCTGAGGCTGAAAATTTCGATCAAGATGTTTTAAGGTACCAACTTGACAGTCTAGGAACCGAAGAGGATTTAGAGGCGGAGATTGCCAGACTTGAGGACGAGGATTTGCAAAAATTCTTAAGCAACTAACCTAACTGGCTGGCGCGGAAGGCGGGTTCAGTATGGTATGCATAGACTGAAACGCTTAGTATGCAGGACATCTGTACATACATGACTCCTTAGGTCACATTCGACCTAAATCGAGATTGCTTTAGAGTTATTATTAGTAGTTTTGTGGTTCAACGACGATTGCCATATGTATGTATGTACAAGACCATATCGAGATATCCGTCAGCTGAGAGTTATCGATATCAGACCATGCATGCATCTCGGTTTTCCAAACATTGTTGTCAATGCAAAACTCTGTTTCAAGAAGTTGGATGGAAAAAGATTTTGATAGCCCCCACAATTACCAGGGGATTAGGGTCTTTTAGGAACACTTAATTAAGCCTTACCTATTTCTATTCTCAATAGCTAGCACTTAAGCATATCAATAATGTAAATGTTACATGATTTGTCAGCAACGCAAATAATGAAGTTTGTGTGAAGTTGGAGATGGATCTTATAGATTTGGTTAACGAACCGAAAGATCGAAATACGAGCGGTAAAATTAGATATTCAGGGTTGAATAGGTACATAAAAGATGTGATCATATCCGTCAATTGCCTTTTAGGAACATGATGAAACTTGTAAAACCCCCAAAACACCATACTCCAACCTTATCATTTACAAGTCTATACGCTCATGTCATCACTGGAGAATGTCTGAATTGGAGCGGGAGTAGCAGGCTAACATCAATCAAATACTTCTAACTGTGGTAAAGAAACTATAGCAATAAAGAAACGTAATATGGGGGGATTTCATTGCATGAATCTGAAAATAAACCCGATGAATGAGAAGGTTCATATCCCAATATCCAATTAAGCGATCTGAAGAAGAAAGAAAGAAATAAATAAACAGAAATAGTGTGCTATGAACGATTGTATTTCAAAGAAGATTAAATGAAAATGTCATGATTTGAGCAAATAGATGCAAGTGGATTGAGTGAATATGGAATATTAAGGGTCGATTGAGCTGCCCAATTTATGCCATGGAAAAAGGGAAACCGTGGCCCTAGGCAATGTGGTTCGGGTACCAGCGACGTACTCAAAGATTTTGCCGCCCCGTTAGAAAGTAGTGTAGTACTTGCGAAATATTTGACCGCAGGTGATATGCCGGAATGGTAAACGAAGGTGACCGACAGGTGGCGGGCAGCCGTGATATACTATATAGGCCCTATAGAGGAGCCTTATGGATGTCGGATATCTTTGTCGGGGAAAGATACCGCTATGAAACCAAACTATGGAATGTTTGGTAGCAGGTGTAGGTTTTCGGCGAGTCGAACCAGCTGAGAGCCTTCCCTTACGAGGCGTTTTCGTCGCCATGGCTGCCCTTAGACAGGTCTATTTTACGGATAGGAGACAGTATAGAATCGTGGCTCGAGGTCTGCTGCCTATTTTGGGGAGAAGGGGTCCTCCTATCTGCAGCGGAATTTGGAGCATTCGACTCATCTGTCGAGCGGCCGTGAGTATTAGCCCCTCTACTTGATGACTGCGGGGCGAGTTCGGCTTCAGTCTCTTGTGGAGTGGTAGCCCCGCCCTCGTTGTTTGGAGGGGGAGACTCACCGGTGGGGGAACGAGCTACTCCTTGGAGGACCCGGTCCTTCGTTGTCCTCAAGGTCCCTGCTAGTTCGTCAAACGACAACATGATGACTGATTTCTCAAAGGCGCCTGGGTAGTTGGATGGCTGGAATGTTGAGGATGAGGAGCAGCGGTAATAACCAAAGGACCGCTGATACTGGATGTCCTTCTTTATATCTTCAAGGGCAGCGAATAGAAGGCTGAGTGGTGTGTGTTGGTGTGAGGTTAGCTGTCTGGAGGAGACTTAAGCTGAGCTGCCTCTTAGCCTCTTCTGAGACACTGTTTAAGAACCTCCAACTCTACCTCGAATCCACTTGTGATGCAACCACAGGGAACGGGAAGACCATTAAGAAAAGGCAATCACAATTCCGAAGCGGCAGGCCTGCAGAACGGGTCTCGTGCGGATAGGCTACTCTAAGAGAGTAATGCAAGACGACCTAGCAAACGGCAAGACAGTTGTTTCGATTTCTTACTTAGTTGGCAATCCACTGGATGGAACAGGCCAGGTGACCAAGCCCAATATGTATCCTACTCCTAGAATCGACGCTCTAATTTGGTCTTGACCCTCACAGAACGGCGGATTTTTTTTTATGTCGACCCTATCAGGCTGGGCTGGCGGATTGAAAGCGGCGCTCGCGCTGTCTCCGTTGCGTCCTATCCTTGAACAGAAACTAGGTGCGAAGCTATGACTTGCAGATCTAAGTTAGGTCCTCGAGTGCGAGCGGAGCAACGACGATTCGATTCTTCTCAATGGGGATAGTCAACCTTTGTGATCCCGTTTCGACCCTGACACATTTGACAGAAGCCCTACTATGCTGCAGGTACCAGGTTCTCCTGTTCCAGGCCCATAGGCTAATAGGTCTGACTTTTTGTCTCAAATTCGCAAGATTCTTGTTGGTCCGCTCTCTGTGATAGTATGGGATTGAGAATCCACAAAGTTGCTATTCCTTGTCGACTTATAGGCAGTCCGACCCGAACAAGCTGTTCTTGTTGCTTTTTACAGAATGGGATGGACCGGAATATACCAGAAGTACTAGCTTCTCTAGGCCTCGTCAATATTGGGCCAACCAAGGTAATTTGTCTTTGCTGCTTGAAATGAACGAAACAACAGTAGTGCCCGCGAGCTGATTTATATCAACAGAGGAGATCAGCAGCAGGCGGTGCTTCAATGAGGTAGTCGGCGAGGACAACGCTGGCTCAGCTCTTCTTTGCATGGCAAGAAGAACTAATTTGAGATGGTTATGTGCAGCATCTATTTGGTATTCATTAGCCTGGGAAAATTCAGCACTCAATGGCTGGGACAGGACAATCCAAGATGCATATGCATGCTGCTAAAGGCAAGCCTTCAAGCCTCACAAAAGGAAAACAGTTCTAGTACCTGTCAACAGTTTTCCCGCATGGCTGGTGTCTCCTCAGGCACCCGGAATGTGGTATTTTTACATCGTCTCCGATTTACTGGATAACGAGAACTCGCATTTGGACAATACTACGAGGGATCTGCCGATTAATGCTGGCCTAGGGATCCCGTCCCTCGAATCAATGTGTTTCATCGCGGGTCGCGGTCAAGGCAAACAGCAGACCATTCCCCTTCCGGTCGGCGATATCGAGGCCTTTATGCCAGTATATGTCTACCTGCAATACGTCGATCTCATGGAGAAAAAAAACTTTTTCTGACAAGACAAGACCGGGTTTACGAAGGTTTGATCTCGAAGTACAATATGTTTGGTCAAAGACGACTAACACACGCGACTGGTGCAGGATACGTCGCACTGGCCGGATCGCAGAACTTGACTTGGACTGTGGCGTTGAAGCTAGCGCGGGCGAAAATTTCCAACTTTGGCAACCGTAATTTTTATTAACCAACCAATATGTCGGTACGCTACGAAGTTGGGGTAGCCTAGTCCATTACAGTCCCTAATTTCGAGAATCATGACTGCAGGCTGAGGTGGCTGTGTATCGGACCTTGCCTCGACACACCTTGAGCTCGGTTCGACGTAGAAATTAGGAAGCTCCTCGCTCGCTTGACCCGACTCTACTGGCGACGGTGGAAACGTGGGTGTTTCTGCTGCAGCTTGCCTAGCGAAAAACCAAACCTGAAGATGCGTCGGGGCCTAAAAGGAAGCACACTGCGAGATAAGATTACCGCTCATCGATGGATCTAGATTTTCCTCTGTAATATCGGAAGCAACGGGGATTTCGAAATATGTACACAATTGCTTCCTGCAGCGTTACAATCGGGTCTACTCCGTACTGTGTTATAGTCAACTATGTTTCGCAAATTCGGGGTCGGCGGCGTGCATTGTAAATTGGCGAAAACTCTTTCACCGTCGAGAAAACGGTCCGTTTCGCCAGTTTCGGGTGGGCCAGGGACTAAAAATCTTATTCTGACGTCAGGCCCGTGGTCAATTGGTATGTTTATCATCTAATTATTAGGATGTGGATTTCGATCCTTCCTCTGGGATGAGTTTAACTTGAGGCAAGCGTCGACATCTTGGTTCGTTTAGGGCTGACTAGAAAATTTTGTTGCAACTGATCTTTGATGTAGATATTCGGTTGATTTCTCGATTCATGAAGCTACAAGCTAGTTCCTTAGCTGATCTGAGCTGAGTGCCCGAAGCACGCTCGATTCTACTTGCCCGAGACAAAAACTCAAAAGTAGAGTTGGTCGGCTCCCATAACTCAAAGTGACTTTAATCGATGCAATCTTATCACCGATTGCTCACCGGAGGGCCAGCTCCACAGTTTCTCGTCGTTGCTTCCTACTTTGCAGAAGTGTAGCTCACCTGCATGCTTGCTCGAATGCAGTATTCTTCTGGACCACGTCAAATTCTCCACGACAAGACGCTGGAGCACCAACCCAGGCTAAACTATTCGGGGCCACTAGCGTCAAATCTGAAACGGAGCCCCGTTTTTGTGGTTGCTTCTTCGTGCGAACCTGACAAAGGGCTAACAAACAATTCTTTGCAACCGATCGTGCGAGTGGTGGTTCTTGTGCCCATCAGATCTAGCCAGCATTCAAGCTCAAGCACAAGACTATCACATCACGCTGTACCTACAGCCAGTGACAGGACTTCGGTCTCATATTACTACTGTTTTATAACTGGAAAATTCTCGAAAGGCGCTAGGGACGCTATACCTGCAAGCCAGCTTCACGCCTTCAGGAACCAATACCCCGCTTTCGTCTTTTCCGTTCCCGCGGCACCTGGTCTCCTTGCCCTTGCACACGGTTGATCTATCTGCTTCGGTCGTTTTTGAGTTTGTTCCTTGGGCTTGAAGGGGACCTATTGTGCTTGTGTTCCTTCAGCATTTCTCCCTCTTTTTGCCTCTTCCTCCAACAAATCATATCGCCTTGCGAGACATCGGGCTTTCAGATATCCTATTCTGCGCTATATCGGTGGTGGCACTCAAAGAACTAGGCTATCTCGGGGGAAGGCTCGGTGCTCACCTTCGTTACAAAGGACGAGCGAGCCGCGCTGCAAGCCTGACGCCTTGCTCTGCTCACCCACCATAACTGCAATCAGGCGACTGCACGGTTCTGACCGGCGTCGTACATTTTGACTCTCAGAATTCAGTTGGCGTCGACAAAGCCATAAGCTCGATCGGGTTTCCTTTTTGTTTTTTGGCTTCCGACAGCTGAACTGGCTAGCCACGAATCCGATCGCGAGGATATCCTTCGACTAACACCAGCCATAGAGCCGACAAGGGACTCCCTCTCCGTAAGGAGAGACAAGAGCAGAAAGAAGAAGTCCCTGGCTGGGATTGTGAGTGAATACGCCCTTCATGTCGCCAGCACAGTTGATGCCAGGTATGTCATAGTTAGCCCGTTTTTTAACATCCCTCGTCAATATACCCTGAACACATTCTGCATTGCACCGCTTTTCCCTTTCTACCTGTCGCCCAAGAGTTATAGGCCATTAATGCCCGTGTCTACCACTATCTCCCTTTGATAGCGAGATATTCCGGACGTTCCCTTCCTTCTCGCTCCTTTTGCCTCCCTTCAGTTACCTCGCTTGCCTTCTTTGCGGTTTCAGATCTGCTCTCCTGCTTGGTCCCACCTATCACAACAGCTGGCCCGACAGAAACGAACTTTATTACATCCTGAAAGGTGTTTTCTGCTTTCCTACTATCCAAATGGAGAGCTGGATACCGGTGACAGACGAAATTACTGTACTGGATTGAAATTCGTATCGGTCACAAGATATCACGGTTAGAAGACAAAAAACAAAACAAAGGAGATACCAGCCATCAAGAGCAAGTAGCTTTGGGAGGCGCCACATAAAAGGAGAGTTTCTTGAGATCCTCCGGGTTCCGGTCAAGTTTTCACGGATAAAGCAACATTTGGCTGAACTTGACTATCTCCCCGAGGCTTGTGGCTCGAGCTCTTCCTTGACATTGACTTCCCGCCTCTCCTAAGCCGACCGACATGGGATGTTGCTAGGCCTGAGAGGGATATTCCGTTGAGGGATCCGGAGGGCATTATTTGGCTATCAGTAGCTTACCTCTGGGCACTGACCATTGTTCCCCTCTAGCTCCCAATCCGAGGAGCCCTTACCTGCTATGCACATATATCTTCGTGACGACTGTTTCGAAACATACATTCTACACACGATAGCATTCTGAGCACGTTTCGTGGGACTTTGTCACACCATCTGGAACATTCACCGGCTTCACTTGCGCATAATCCGTGCTACCAGCATAAACATCAACCAATTTGAATTAGCTATTGGACTTTTGCTCTCTCAATTCACCCCATCTCGGCGGCGTCTCAAAGCGAACTCTGGCTTTTGGCTGGGATACCTTCGGCGACCACTATTAAACTCCACAACCAAATATTCCCGGATACTTCCGAATTTGTTCAAATTCCCCGATACATTCCTTTCTCTGGGTCTGTTGTGCCTTCGTAGTACCGGATCGCTGAGCCCTTGCGTCAAATCATCAGCTTGACGTTACCGGTGCTTTACAATAACCCTTCCATCCCAAGTGCACGCTGTGGCGCCACTGACGCACGCCTCAAATATCAATCAATTAGCCAAGTTCCTTGGAGAAGCCAATAAAAAGAGGCTCTTGTTCACGCCATTCTCAGAAGTCTTATGGCCGTAGTGCCCTCTTTGACCAAGGTGGAATGAAAGGTCTTGACTCGGTGAACAATGCGGGAGAAGGACAAAAACAAGGACGGTATATATCGTTCGAAAAGCAAACGTAAAGCACTTGAAGGGCTTGAAGGGCTTCGCAAAAGCAACGGGGATCTGATTGAACGATCAATCACACCAAACGACCTTTATAACAGTGGTGGCGTGCTGGCAGGAACTGGGGGCCCCGGAGGGGTGACAGGAGGGACTGGGAAGAGCAGCCGGCCATCTTCGCCTGTTGCCTCGTCGATTCTCAAGAAGCGAACGTCGTTTCCGGTTGCGGGGTCTTTTGCTAACATCTTAAACTTTTCGCCTCACAGAAGGAGACCTAGCTTGCAGACGCGGAGCAGCCACCATTCGTCAAAATCCAATCCGGCGCCGACGTCTGCTGGGCCAACCCCAACATCAACATATCCCCACGCGCCTTCGGCACCGACATACTCACATAGCACGATCAGTAGTGGCAGGTCTAGGAGTGGGAGCGCTCACTCCCCAAGCATTGGCTCCTTACACAATACACCACTACAAACGCCGACAACATCCACTCACATTAGTAGCTCAAGGACAATTGCTTCTGAATCAACTACGACACTATCCTCGACAGCGTCATCATCTTTGTCATCTATGAATCCTTCATATGACGGGAACCGGGCTGTCGGTGGTGACAGCCCAACCGTTCCCGGGTATGGAGGGCTCGAATCACCACTCTCGACTAGAAGTGATCCTACGAGGATGAAAGCTTCAAGGCTCGCCGAGGCATATGGAAATACTGGGTATGAAGGAAGCTGGGATAGCGATCATGCGTTGGAACTTGATGAAGAAGAGGAAGAAGAACAAGATGAACGGACAGGAACTAGGGTGATACCTGCTTCTAGAAGAATTATGACACCTCAAACACCGATACGAGAAGAAATTGGTGCAAGTAGCAATGGCGGCGCTATGGGTCCCTCGAGCGAAGCGGGAAGGTATAACACGTTTCGCAGGGGTCTAGGTTTCACAGAACCTGATCTCAGAATAAAAAGTCGATCCAATTCAGTAGCTTCCTCTAGAGCTGGCGGCGGTCGACTTACACTAGACACAACAGACAATGATGGGAGGAGTATGAAGGGCGTTGGAAATGTCACACCTATCATGGGTCCAGCCAAGGTTATTAACTCTAAAAAGATTGTCGAGGGTAATCTTGACCTCTTACATACACATCCTTCGATATCCGAAACTACGATTACAAAAACGGACGGAGATGGTATATCACGTTCTGGGTCCACTTCACCGCGCCCGGACATTCACTCCAAAACACCTTCGTCTTCGAGGTCTGCTCGTGATGATGCTACCTCCTCGATATCTTCGACTTCCGCGTCTTTACGGGCTGCCTCCCTAAATCAGGTAGTAGCGATAAAACGGCAACGAGAGCTGACTGGCGAAGAAGCGCCCCCAAAGTCATCATCCTCCAATTCGTCCTCCGAGGCGCTCTCTACTATTTCACGTGGCAAAAGCAGCAAAAGCATCCGCAACCATTTAAACAACAAAATGACTTTAACGTCTTCTCGGGATGCTAGCATAGCAGGCCGCAGGCACCCGCCGTCTCTAGAATTGCCGCTTCCAGATCCATTAGCTCCAAGAGTGGAACCCGCGCCCGCTAGTGGGATGTATTGGTACAAAGCGTTTTCTCACGGGTTGCCCTCTGTTGCGCTCAGGGCGCATACCTGCACGTTAATTGGCAGCTCGATATACGTCTTTGGGGGGTGTGATTCAAAGACCTGCTTTAACGACCTTTATGTCTTTGACGCCGATTCAATGTATTGGTCTAAACCGGATGTCTCGGGTGATATCCCACCACCGCTCCGGGCTATGACCACCACTGCTGTCAACAAGAAGCTTATTATTTTTGGAGGTGGAGACGGCCCTACATATTACAACGATGTTTATGTCTTAGATACTGTCACCCACCGGTACACTAAGCCTAAAATCTCCGGACAAATACCTAGCAAAAGGCGAGCCCACACTGCATGCCTTTATAAAAATGGCCTCTACGTATTTGGTGGTGGAGATGGCGTCCGTGCACTGAATGATGTATGGAGACTCGATGTTAGTGATTTGAGTAAGATGAGTTGGAAACAAATATCATCTGCGAGCGGTGCCACAACCATAGGTGGGGCATCATCGGCGAGTGCAGCGGGCACGAGAAGTAGCAAAACTACTGCAAGTGCCTCACAGACGAGTTTGCTGTCTGGTTCTGTCGGTTAGTACACTGAAGCTCCCTTTAATTGTATTCTTGATAATAACCATTGAATCTTTGTGCAAACCAGGTGCCACTACACCTACTTCGACCAAGAATTCCAGCACTGTCGTCAAGATGAAACCCACTGCGCGGGGCTACCATACTGCGAATATGGTTCAGAATAAGTTGATAATATTTGGCGGATCTGATGGGGTTGACTGCTTCAAAGATGTTTGGGTATTCGATGTGGATACATCTGTTTGGAAAAATGTCGAAATCAAAACCAGTTATCCTCGGCTAAGCCATACAGCTACACTCATTGGGAGCTATCTATTCGTGGTCGGTGGCCATGATGGCGTTGAATATAGCAATGAAGTCCTGCTCTTGAACCTCGGTTAGTATTTTTATTGTCTGGGGGGTGATTCGCCGCTAATGCTGAACTCTTAGTTACAATGCAATGGGATAAAAGGAAGGTTTACGGCCTTCCTCCAACAGGCAGAGGTTACCACGGGGCGGCCTTGCATGATAGCCGTCTTTTTGTCATCGGTGGGTTCGATGGACATTCTGTCTTTAACGAGACGTATATTCTTGAACTTGCAATTAGTAGCTACTACTCACAGATATCCCATTTTAACATCGAAGTGTAGCCGATACGCAGCGCTGCCTAGGACCGTGCGTGGAGCCCTACTTTCGTACTAATAATTAATTCCAACATTTTCGCACAGCACTTCCTACCTAGCAGAAAGTCGACGAAGTCCCTGATCTTCAGAAATTGGTCTTTATTTTCGTTCAATGTTTGAAGCGATTACGGTTAACGAACGTAACATGCGATCTGTATAGTCGTTCGAGACTTCCTTTTTTTTTGTCCGATGAGATGATTTAGTTGGTGTGTTTGGGGATTCTCTTTTTCCTTCTGTTTTCCTGGTATATAATGGCCGCGAATTCTATCGATACTTTCCTCTGCCTTATGTTGCTCTTCTATTTATTTTTCATTTTTCTTGTTCCTCTTTTATATTTGATGCGCTTTCTACCCCGGTCTAGAAAAGTCTTCGTGGGTTTTGCTTCTATGTTTTCTTCGGTTTTGAGCGGCCAGAAAATCAGCCCTTTTTTGTTTCACTTCTGATTGTAGAATATTTTAACCCTTCTATCTAAATTCCCGGTAGCTTTCATCATTTTATCACTGTACTGGACTTATTAGCATTTTCTGATTCGGATTACATCCGGCTATCTAGTAAGCGTTGAAATTAGGATTGTCAAAAACTCGACCAGATTGTTAAATACTACAGAGTATTGTCGTGAGTTCCATGGATCTAGTGAGGGTTTTGACTGATACCTCTTATTGATAGCTCGATATATAGAACCCCCGTGGAGCTGTGAAATAAAATTCTCGATACCTTTGTTATATATACAATCAGATGACCAAACAATTAAAATTATGCGACGACAATATTAATACAGTTGAAGATCAGATGGAAGCCTAGTGCTATGTTTTTGGTTATACATGGGATGTACGATTCTTCGACCCGCAAGGGTAACATCTGAGGCCATCCTCATATAGTTGCCAGTGTTTTGGGGTACTAGGGAGGTAAGAACTATCTAAGTAGTAGGTACTAAGGTGCATGCATGTCAGCAATACAATATTTGAGGGCTTTGGCCAATTGGGGCCAAGAACTTAACATGATCTATGAAACGTATAATTGCTAGGGCTATCAAATCATGGTTCAATGATGTCAACCGCCCACTGCAGAGTTTGTCTCTAAATACTTAGGTGAACTCGAACATAACTGTAGAGGAGGTGTTGGTATATACACAGATGGATGACTGGAAGGTGCCTGCCACTATGCAACAGCCTGTCCTTCACCGGGTGCTCCGCCAGCACTGATTGGCCGTCTGATACTCCCTGCTCCCATCCTCCCGATGGTACCAACTTCATCAACCTTTACTACTTTCTCTTCAACTTCACTAACCACTAGAACTCCTTCGCTTGCGCTTCTGTAATCCGTCTCGCAGGTGACTGTGAAGTTTTCTTCCTCCTCTGTATCCCCTGTTGGGTTAACAGGTATATATGGAAGAGCCCTAACCTCAATACTAGGAACAAGCAAAAAGCCAGGTTTAAGTGGAACGAGTAACAGCTCGAACTCCACTTCTTTATCCCCTGTTTCGGTTGCTTCTTCGTCGCACTCTTTCATAAATGAATATTCAAACACACCCCTTCTTCGTCCATTCACTAACCACTCATCACCTTTGCTCTCTCTTCTGCCACTCCCGGGATCTGAGTTTGTCGCAGTATTCATCTCATAATAGAACCTCAGATTGTCGGGAACGTTTGCACTCCTTCTCTCTCTATCGGTTCCAAGATCCCAACATCTACTGATACCTATTTTTAAAACTGCTTTGATAACTTCCCCTACTCTCACCATCTTTGGCCCGCTAGAACCACCGTTTTTGACATCACGCATTTGTAATTTTGCCGTCGCAAGGCACTGTAACGCTGGGATTTCAACCGGAATAATGATTGTCCTAGCGATACCATCAAGCCGTTGCGTTTGCTGTTTGTTTTCTTCATCGTCGTCTTCAGCATCCTGTTTCCCAAAAGTCCTGAGAGGTGACAATAGTGGTATCCTTTTCCTTCCGCCCCAAATGTCGAAGAATTTCTCGACAACCTGAGCAACATTTGTCCTCTCGGAATTTTTGCAGTGTACGCCAGCGAAGGCTTCTGCCCACGATTCGGCATCAAACGGAGGAAGTTTGACTGCTCCAAGGAGAGCTGCGCGTTCGATATCCGATTTACCTAAATCTTCCACGATTTCTTCGAGGGTGGGAGTGAGAAGACGCTGATATCTACCGTAGCCGGCAGAGGCTAGGTGGGCGGCGAAGACGGTATTCACTGCTACCATGATTTCTACAGACCATAGATTAGTATGCTATTCCCGAAATTTCAAAGGCGGGTCAATTCCAAAAAGCCTTACCGTCACCAATGCCTCTCCACATCACTCTCAAGTACAAATTGTCACCTGAAAATTGCTCTCCTCCGGATATTCTCGTGGTCTTGAAAGTGAAAGCAGCAGGCTGTTTTGTATAAACCACAATGCCTTCATTCAGATCTTGGCAACCAATTCCTGTCGATGTACGGAACGCTTTGCTACCTTCAAGCTCCGTTCGGACAATCCGTAAAGGGAGGTGGTTTACAGTAGAAACCTGGAATTTGCTGAAGAGGGCCGCGCGGGTGAATATATCCTGCACATTGACACTCAATGGTAGGGCGACGGGCACAGAAGGAGTCGTGACGTATTTGTATTCCGTGGTCTCAGTTGTAAGATTCGCCTCTAGTCGGACCTACAATCCGTGGAAATATATTAGCATCAGGACACATCCAGTGTATTTTGGGAGGCGTACGGAGAGCTCGTTCAGATCTCCATCACTCTTATAAGGAATCCGAAGTAAAAGGTTTCCCAGTTTCTTGACCTCAGCCTTGCTTCCGAGTTTTATTAGGCCGGCCTCATCCAGATCCAGCGTTATGTTATCCACATTTTGTTCCCCGTCAGCGTTGTTTACCACTTGTATATCACTGACAAGTAGTCTCAGCCCAGCCGTTAAGCTCTTTATTTTCATTTCAACCCTTTCGACAACGGTATTACCAGAATTAATCTCAACTTCGATTGTTCGAAGTTTGTCCAACTGTATCAATTTTGGCGAGTTGAGACCGATATAGAATGTCTCCGGTGCCTGGAAAAGAATAATTTTGGGTGGCTCCAGTTTTTTCAAAGCTGACGGGGAAATACTTTCCCCAGGTAGAGGAAGGTCTAGTTTGAATTTGTGCTTGAAGGTCAAATTATTCACGTTGATATCCATGGAAAGGATCTCATACGTTCCAGCATAGAAGGTGTCGGCGACAAAGACGACTCTGTTTTTGCCCCTCTTGATCCCAACTTCTCCTTCAGTCACGAGCTGTATATCCTTTGCGATGCCAGCAATGCTTTTGGCCTTATCATCGGCAATGGAGATTTTCATAGTGGCACTCTTAATGGTGACGCTGTGAGTCAGAAGCCACCTACAATTCACTGCGACAGACCATTTGAAGCCTCCCTTCCCGTCTCCCTCACCTTCAAACTCTGGGCATGTCTCCACCTCGACATCTGTCCAAAATTCATCAAACTTGAGGTCGGTGGGCTCAACAACCTTGCTCACTTCCTGCATTCCGGGTAGTAAACCCAATCCTTCATCCCCATCAATCCGAATAACACCATTAAGGAATAACATGCTGGTTCTTTGGGTCCTCCATCGCCGTTTCTCTTGCTCCGCTCTCTTCCTTAGCAGTACTAAGATGACTTTACCAAACTCCTCATCTCGCCCCATCTTTTTAAGACAGTCCGCATACATCATCAGCAGATTCTCTTCGACTAGTGCCCACCGTTGTAATGTGTATGATGGTGCTAGTTTCGAAAAGTAATGTGCTGCAGCCGCAAAATCTTTGCGATAGTATTTGATGCACGCGATTTCGGCGAGGGTCCGTTCGGTACTCTTGACACGCTTGGCAAGGGAGAACAATTTCACAGCAGTTTCCGTCATACGTTCGTAGACAGCTAGGAACCCGGTATCACTAAGGAGAGCATGCCGTAGCATACCCGCCCTGATACCCCATAACCAAACCCAGTCATCCTTTTCTAGTGTTTCTTCGGATTTATGAGTGGAGGCCACACTTTCTGTATCGTTAAGATTGACGTCCACCATACTGCCATTGTCGGGTGCACTGGCTTCCTGGTGTTTTGGGGCTGGATGGAGCTTCTCTTGGGAACTGCGCCACCGGTTACCAGCTATCTCAACGACTACCCCACGGGCAAGCATGAGTACTTCAGCCCTGAAAAAAGCAAGTTCTTCAGTTGCTGTTAGGCCCTCGGAGACCGTAGGTCCCTTCTTTTCTTCAATCTCCGTAGAGTATATTGTCGCAGTTCTAGGTGGGATAGAATCCGGAGGCATATCCTTATTATTCGTCGTACTGCCTGGCACCCATGCTTGTGTGATGCTAGGTGTTGGGGGCGGGCTTTTCGCCTCCAATAATAATAAGTCCTTCCAATCAAGATGTGGGACACTTTTGTGATCTGTGGCATCAATAAGTTGCATGACCCCGTTCACAACGAAGGAGGCTATGTAATTATCAATAAAAGCCTTTACGGCTGGAAACGTAAGATCGAATTTATCCTGTTGGACCTTTTGCCTAGCTTCAGTTTCTTCCGGCGTGCTGACCGTGACTGCTGCCTCCTCATTCGACGCAGCCTCTGACTTTTTGATCTGTTCGAGGTCTGCTTGCATGCTTTCCCAACCGCGATATAATTCAGCCCGCAAGACCGCTGAACCTGTGCGAAGGAACTCAATTCCCTTTTTGACAACTTCAGTAAGATAGCCTGCTTCACCTTCCCTCGGCAACGCCCCCCCTACCGCTGATTCTGCGAGCCCAGCAGTAGGGTCAAAGAATGAATAAGATGCATCATTTGTGGATGGTTGAGATCCGACACTGGATCGATTAGTAGGTATAGTTGCGGCTAGGCGAAGCAGAAGCGACGCCTGCCGTGCGAAACAATAGGATAAAAAGTCAAAAACAGAGATATTGTTAGATAAGATGAGTTCTCTATATGGCTTGCGGGCAGATGATAGGATACTAGCATCATTGAAATCTTCTTTTTCGCCCATTTGATCGAGATCACTGGATGGTGGCGTCCCTGGAACTGCTAAAGAGGCCTGAGAGCCAGATTTCAATTTCTCAGCTTGATGGTTGTGCCATTTCCTGCCCTCTTCCACGATTGTTTTGACAACTTCGCCACTCCAGCCTAGGAACGTCTTGCCTCCCTCCCTGTCCGCCTCTTCACCGACAATGATGCTTTCACCGGCGACGGCAAGTTCCTGGTATATCGCCCAGGCATCTTCTATCAGCCCTACACTTTCGAATGCCCCAGCAAGGCCCTCCTTAAGCACGAAGAACGTGCAGAAGTTCCATCCTGGTAGGTGTTGCTGGTTACTCCTCGCTAATATATCATCTTCGTACTGTTGTACTCGGAGGTCGAAGCTCGTCAGGATCAGCGATTTCATATGAGAGATCAAAAGACCATAATCAGCATCTTTTTCGGCCGGTGTAGGAATCGGAGTGGCAGTTGCGGCAGCTCCTGGCGGTGGGGAAGGCTGGGGGTGGGACAGTCGTATTTGAACAATTCTGGGAAGTGACTTTTTCGATGTCGAGCCGAAGTCACTCTTAAGCTTCTCGAGGATAGTAGTACTGGATTTAAACTGAAAACGAGACTTATTGCTTGGTTCTGGATTGGAGGCATTGGAATTGAGAGAAGAGCTAGATTGACCCGTCATGCGCGGCTGGCTAGCAGCAGGTGTCCCCGGCAGGACCACATGTACTATCATCCATTCGAAGGCATCGTGATTGTCGTTTTTGGACGAACTAGAGCTTGAGCCCGATGTTGAAGATGTTGGGGTACAATTAGCAGCAATCCATTCCTTCAACTCTTTTCGAGCGGTATTTCTATAAGCATCATTATCGTCGCAACGGAGGAAGAATATTTTCAAGTAGGAAGTCTGGCGAAGGCCGGGTATTTGATGACGCCGTTCTCTGATTGGGATGTCTCCAAGAGTCGTTCTACGCATAAAGGTATTGAGGTTTGGAGTAGAAGATCTTCGACGTCCGACTGCATTTGCGACAATCTTTGGCGCAGGAAGAGGAGGAGGAGACACGGGAGATACAGCTCCATCTGTGCTTCCAGACCTGGGGAGAGTTGAAGGAGTAGTGTATAGCGACGGCGACTGCCTTGTGAATGGGGAAGTAGCAGGGTCTTCGGAGGATGTAGCTGTGGTCGTGGTTATCAGGGGTTGTACAGCGGGTATAAAGTCGACATAGAGCGAATTTATAGACCTGAGAGGCCTAGATGGCGACTTCCAATGCAAGTGCCTTAGAGGTAGTCTCCCTTTGATGTCTGGTGAGAATAGTGGAAAGACTGATGAGGGGTCCCAGTAGGTGACAGTGACTTTGGACGTCGAGCCGTCCATTGCAGTACAAGCAGCCACTGATGGTTTCAGGAGCGATGAAGGATACTCGAAAGGTCGCAACAGCAGCTACCGATGATGGAAGGACGATGTCGCGTGTCCTCGGCAGACGAAGAGCTGGGGCTGCTATTCGGAGCTTCAGGAGCATGAGCAGGTGTGTACAATCGACAAGGGTGCTGTAGTAACCGGTAATAACGGGTCAACGCCGATATATCCGAATCGGAGATAATTGCGCACGCATCAGATGCCTAATCTGATGCAATCACGAGGGTAGATCGTGGTTGCATTTGCAGCTCTTGGCCTGTGTTCCAACTTCACATCATGGAATCTCCTGCCTTCATGCCCGCGAGCCTAGTTTAGTCCCCGAAAGCGACAGTACACGATTTTGGCATTCAATTTCGTTTTATATTGGGGTCTGAACTGAAGGCAAAAGACGCCACATGCACAGGCGTTATATGTATACATCCTCAATGCAATATCGCTATTGATTCCGCGCCAACAGATATCACAAATAGATTCTAATCCGAAATCAACGGACTAAAATGTTTCGAGTATGTACTGACCTCCGAATGACTTCCTCGTGCCCAGTAAATATTTACAGTCGATATGTTTTGTTTAGCTGCCGGCGCCAGTTCACCAGATCCATATTCGCACTCCTCGGGCTTCTCGCCCAGACCTCAACTTAAGTCAGGAAGAGCTGGTCGAAATCCGAGCCTCCCAGCGGACTTTTGAAGGCGCTTACTTCCGAACCTCTATATCTCTCTTCACTTTTTCGCTCATCATCCTCAAAGTGTTTACCTTCGAATTTTACCCGATTGGCGCTTTATTTGCAGGCTATGGCGCTGTTATCATGGCCATATCCGCGTATCGGCGAAGCGAAAGTAATCGGCAGTTCTATATTGTCGAGGACAAGGAAGAAAACGAGTTACCGGTAGACCAAAGACGTGGCGCAAAGCGGGTCTTTAGAACTAGTGGTAATACAGTTATCGTTTGCGCTATTACATCAGTCATCGCATATATCATCCTCATATACTTGGTTTTGCGTCTTAATGTCGACCCAAAGGCGTCTCGGAAACCCAGCAAGCAAATCCAGAACCTGAGTGGTGCAATCGCACTTGGAAGCACCTAGCTTCGCTTTTAGTTCTTTGTGGGGTAATATTCCCCTCTTTCTAGTTCCATTCATTCCCACCTGACCGTAGGTGGTTCGCTCGATAATACTACGGATTGATGAAGTTTTGTCTCCCCCCCACGATTCATATTTTGCGTTTTTTTTTTTCACTTTTAACGACCCATTCACCTTGCTACCTCGAGCTCAACTTCCTGCCGCTCAATACTGTTATTATTGTAGGTGGATATAGATACGGCTGTGGGTGTTATGGACCTTTAGCATTCATCAGCTACTAGTTTAGGATCACAAATCCTAGATATGCGAAATATTCACGAATCCATCGACTTTGATATCTCATTTCCGTCACTTATGACCATGGACACCTTCATATATTGGCCTTTATCGGCTCCTGCTTATCCGAATAGCCATCTCGAGTTCACACCCCTGTTTTTGTCTCAGGGTATTCTGCTGTTAAACTAGAACCACTGGGTGGTTTTGATAAAGGAGTTAAAACCTGCTGGCTTTGAAGAAAACGCCATCCTCGATGCTACGGTGTATTACTACACCGGAAGCTTTAGGAAAGCAGAAAAGCAGCATTATCTCACACTATTAGCTCGCCTACCCCGGTTTCCACCATGCACCATCGCATCTAGATTTTTTAGAACATCGATCGACTTTTCTACAGCCTTAGCTCTAGGCTTGGGGCTTTGTAAACGAGTTCGAGACCCAATATATACGTGAAAGATTATATATCTAAATATTTCTATTACGTCACAGTACGTATACGATATCAACAAGTTGCCAATAAAACCTTAATGGCTTATCGATGTATTAGAGGTGTATAGCTAGGTCTGGCAAGAATCGGAGAAAAAAACTGGGTTTATTTTTCGTAGCGCTTATGTATATTTGATTACATACTATATATGATGACCTAAGATATGCGATCATGATTTGTAATAACACATGAGAAGACTGGCCGACGTGCAATCCATAGTGTCTTTAGGCACAGGATCTGACGATGTTTTTCTTCCTCAATATTTGTGTGGTTAACAGTTTTGGGGTTTTGGGTCCACCAGGGCATTATCTATGAGGGTCAGATCGGATCTCGTTTCCAGAAGTCACAAGGGAGCCATGTCAGATCTAAAAAGACCTCTAGAACCCTGCAGCTGTTTCGATGTTCTGGACATCTCATAGGCTCACCCCTGGTCCCTGAAACACTTCTCTACTATGTACCTATGACTCCACCTAATCGATATAATCACATGCGCATGCATGTATGCAGAAATATCGACATATCGCAATTGCGCGCAATTAAGAGATGGAGATACTCGAAAACGCCAGTCTCGAAGACTATTCCACTATGCGGCTGGGAGGTCGTGCAGCTTACCTAACTAAAGTCGCCGACCGCGAACGGCTGAAAGAAGCGACTACTTGGGCAAAGCAACGCCAGTTACCAGTTATCATGATTGGATCGGGAAGCAACACTATTTGGAAAGACTCAGGATTCAACGGTTTGGTCATATGCAATAGAATATTGTACTACCAGGAAGAACCAATCGGGGGCGATGCCAACAAAACCGTACTGGTCAAGGTCGGCGCCGGCGAGAATTGGGACAAGGTCGTTGAACGCACCGTCTCTCGGGGTCTATCTGGTATTGAATCACTTAGTTTAATACCAGGCACAGCCGGCGCGACGCCTGTACAGAATGTTGGAGCATATGGACAAGAGATCCGAGACACGCTTGTCAGCGTCGAAGCGTATGATAATGAGTCTGGGGAAATTGTCATCATCAATAAAGAGGATTGTGGACTGAGTTACCGCACAAGTCGGTTCAAGACCGTAGATCGAGGAAGATTTTATATCACAATGATCACACTTCAGCTTCGGCGTGGGGATCCTGTACAACCTTTTTACCCCGCAGTTCAAAATTATCTGGCAGACCATGGCATCGTGAATTTTACCCCCCAAACGATCAGGGACGCCGTTATCGCCATTCGTCAAGCCAAATTGCCAGATCCAGTGCTAGTTCCCAACTGTGGTTCTTTTTTCGCCAATCCAATCATCGAGGAAACCGAATATACAAGATTGCAGGTAGCTCACCCAAACCTTCCTAATTGGCCTGTTGGGAACGGGAGAGTGAAGATCCCTGCCGCATGGCTTATAGAAGAGGTTGGGCTCAAAGATTTTCATGATAGAGAAATGGGAGTAGCTACATGGGCGAATCAACCCTTAGTTTTCATAAATCGGGGAGCCAAGGCATCCCAGCAGCTTCTTACTTTCAGGGATAGAATAATGCATGTAGTTAATATCAGATTTGGTGTTTTATTAGAACAGGAACCAGAGCTGCTTCCCTAGCCGTACAAATGTCGGCCTAAGGCTGCAAGAGCACAAAAGCGGAGGAATTTGGACCAACCCCCCAGCATTCTGGAAAATATCAAGATCCTATCTTCCAGGTTCCTCAGCTCTGACTGTCATGTTGGCTGAAGAGTTGCGAAGTCCCCCTTGTAGACACCGCGCACGCGCACAAGTTGCAGTTGTAGCAGACTATGACGGACTATTCGAGGCTAACCATAGTTGAGGAGTCTGGCGACGAGACAAGGCTAACCCGTATGCAATTGGGGGTAAAACCTGGAATCAACCATCAAGCGCAAGATATTGCATCACTTCGAAAATTTTATTCTACCCTTTTTAATATAAATTACCTAGCTTAAGCACCTACCAACTATCTTTGGCCGCGTAATGCATTTTGTATTCTTAATCATCCCAATATGATACCTGACGTTCCAAACTCAGACTCGGAGCCTGGCCCATTCGTCCATCACACAGATTCCCTAACTTCAAATACTCTCGATCTCCAATCAACCAACAGGGAAGTCAATCTTCGAATTGAGGGTGGCCGCAGGCTCCATGGCGAAGTCACACTTAAGGCTAGCAAAAACGCAGCAGTCGCGCTCCTCTGCGCCAGTTTGTTGAATTATGGTGTCACCAAGTTCCTGAATTTCCCTAGAATCGAAGAGGCTATCCGAATGATAGAAGTTTTAGAAAGCATTGGTGTTAAAGTAACCTGGAGGGAAAACAATACAGTTGAACTCCGTCGGCCAAAGAAACTAAGGTTGGAAAATTTGGATGAGGAGGCAGCCCGAAAAACTCGATCGGTCCTCATGCTCATTGGGCCACTGATGCAAGATCATGGGGAATTCGATATACCATACGCTGGCGGCTGTGAACTAGGAGAGAGAACGGTAAAACCACACCAATACGCACTAGAGGAATTCGGTGTCAGTATCACCGCGACCAATAATCGATACATTGTTAAAGTTGATAAAAAAGCACCAGGGGAAATGACGTTATATGAGAGCGGAAATACTGTCACGAACAACACAATTCTAGCGGCTGCTTGCACGACAGAAGAAACATTCATACAGGCGGCGAGTTGCGACTATATGGTTCAAGACCTTTGCTATTTCTTGCAAAAGATCGGGGTCGAAATAGAAGGTATTGGAACTCCGCTTCTTCATATCAGGGGTTTACCGAGAATCAAGAAGACCGTCGAATATACTCCGACAGAGGATCCGATAGAAGCTATGTTCTTCATATCTGCTGCAGTCACAACTGACTCGGAAATCACGATCAAAAGGGTTCCCTTCCGCTGGATTGCACTTGAGTTAATGAAGTTGAAGAAAATGGGGTTGCGGTATACAATGTCGTCGTCCTACAAAGCAGCGAATGGTTATGTCGACCTAGCCGACTTGACCATCCACCGACATGAAGGGAAACTTTCTGCCCTCCCTGACAAGCTACATCCTAACATTTGGCCTGGCTTGAACCCAGATAGTCTACCATATTTTGTTCCTATAGCCGGAGTTGCAACAGGGCGAACACTGATCCACGATTGGATCTACGAACGGCGTGCTATATACTACGCGGAGCTATCCAAACTAGGCGTCAGGGTGGAGCTTCTAGATCAACATCGAGTCCATGTCCAAGGGCCCAACGAGCTTGTAAAGGCAAATTTGTCATGCCCACCGGCGCTCAGGCCGGCGAGTTTACTTCTCATAGGGATGCTAGCAGCAAGAGGAATGTCGATTCTAAGGAATACCTATGTAATAAATCGGGGTTATGAGGATCTGGCAGCACGGTTAAACATGCTCGGTGCAAGCATAGAGGTTTTCTCTTAGTTGGCGATATATGATTTGATAGGATAGAAAGCTGTTACGTAGAGCCTCCGTTATAATTAGCTAGCTGTTCATCCTAGTCAGGTACCCTATCTACTATAAAATGTTTAGAAAGCTATTGAGGATTCTAGCAACAAGGCAAGTTCTAACACTGTCCTGCTGATAGGTTCGAATCCTATAGCGTGAACAGAATGCTCAATATATATATACTGTATTACAGAATCGATTAATTGCGGTTCGAGTTGAGTATTCGTTGTATCCGGCTTCGGGACTAGCTGAGCACACACTCGTAACTGCGCCGAGCATTAGATTGATATATCATCTGGACCCCCACCACATACAATAAAAGTATCATTCCCCTTAAATACCCAAAAAGTGTTGTTTCAAATGTAGTCTTCGGGCTACATGGTGCAGTGGTCATGAAGCTAACCCTTCAAACTTCTGCTAAAACGCCTGGCTGTGCGGTTATAACAGCCAAAAAGCGCCGGGTCGCACCAACTACCGTGTATACCACTAGCACTGCTAGGGTACACGATAGTTCGCAGGCCCGGCAGGGGACTCCGAGGAAGGGCCCCCTCGGAGTCCTCATTTTGGAGGGCTTGGTCCTGCGTAGACCTTGACTTCTTAGAAATATTTGGAAACAAGCTTGGGGTTCAAATCCCACACCTGACTTTTTGTTTTGTTTTTTTGAACTTTTCATAAATTGTGCCTACTTTTATCTCGCTGAGGCTCACCGGGTATTTTCCTGATAGTGCATGGCGGATCCTCTTTGATTATCGCAGCACCCGTCTAAAAACTAGAATAGCTGCGGACTTAATTTGAGAGTTTCGATAACCCACCATCAAATTGTTGGTGGATTCTGGATTTGTACCTTATAATTCCTTATAATGCTCGAACAAGCTATGAATAGGTCTCTTCTACCGTTTGATTCATATTTTGACCCCCCTCCCCCCACCAAAGACAGAGATAAATAAATAAATAAATAAGTTCGGCTGCCAGCGTTATAAGACTTATCTCGTAAACCAGAATTAATTGCTGCTACGTATAAGACCTATACAGTCAGTGGCCTCTTTCGGCACTTATATATCGTGGATGTTGCATTTTTTGCGTTGCTCAACGAATATCCTGACATTAGCCTCGTGGCCAATCTCGTAACAAATCTCCTGACACTGCCTCGCCCTTAATTAGGCATACTCCGCCAACTAGGCCAAAAAAGTTTAATTCCAATCTAGCCTGGTCTTGCTTCTAGACATCATAAAAGAAGATATAGGTGAGAATCAATTAAGGCCTTAAGTGACCCTAGCCTGGCTTTCTAGCGTTGAGAGGCGGCGTAAGCTTAATAGATGCCCTCGTAGTATGTTCTTGTATTTTGATCAAGAGTTAACTCTTCGTCCTCAAGGAGCCATGGCATTTCATAAAGCAATTAATTTTGCTCAAATTCTAGGAATTTCGGAATTCTGATGTGTTAGAATATCGCGTTCAATGAGAAAGCTAAGTCTCTAACCTTTAATTAACTAGAGAGCAAAAAGTTCCTCATGTATCTTAGGAGCCCTAAGCTCCCAAGGCGTAAAATACGATGGCAACGAAGGGGCCTAGCTATCAGGATTGGTATTTCTTCAAATAGATGTATACCATAGCTGAACTAGTTCTCTCGGTTCGTTGCCGCTGAATCCCTGCAGGTCACGAAATGAAAGCTGTGATAGTGCTAGCGTAAAATAACCACCGAGTTTTGATAAACTAAGACGCTGTGGTCGCCTTAATTTAATGGATTTCTACAGCAATTTCCTATCTCATCAACGAGATGATCAAGATATATTTCGCTTGAAAAGTGTGATTACTGCTTCGATTTTTGCGTCAAAGCCGGCTTAAGCCCTTCTTAGCACCGACCCTGTTGGAGATTCTGTGTTGTTCCGGATCTGGCGAGTTGCCCGAAACAGGAGAGGCAAGTGGCCTGCATAAGCCCCGACTGGCATTAGGCAGGCAGCGACTATGATTTGCATCTTGATTATTTCTAGAACAGGGCCTCCCTTCCAATGCTAGGAGCTAGGCGGCGGGCACTTTCCAAAAGTATCTCATTTGTCCCGGGATTTCTTTCAGACTAATGCTAAACTTGAAGACTTTGCGACTGGGGCCAGTCAAAAAAGAAGCTGTGATGTTCACACCAAGATGTGCGACGACCAAGAGCCTGGGGATCTGGGATGAAGTAAACTTGTTGAGGCTATCAACAAGGAATTGAGACTTGCGAAATTCAAGCAGTTGGGTGACTGGATGCTTTGATAAGGGACGGTCCGCCTCCTACACTGTCCCGACGGCCCACAATTTTTCTTTCTAGAGCTCTCGACCTAACTTAATTCAAAGTTTTCCTCCTTTACTTTGAGGTTTTACGTAACCTCTGCGATAAATCTGGCAGCAGTGTCGTGTGACCAGCCCTCGATAGACTTCAAGCCTCTCTGGTGATAGTATACCTATACTGGGTCGCCGAATAAGCCGATATTCATACCATATACTCCGGACTAGTCGACTAAACCTAGAGCCTAGTCCCTGTGATCCTAGGAACTCAGACGTCACCACTCATATTCGCCGTGTAACGATTGTGGCGATTAGACTTGGATACATTTATATACCTCGTTGTCTCCCTGCAACACAGCGCTATTTTAAATTTTATAAACCTTACCAGACGGAGACTTAAACTATATCGCGGTTATATCTGCGCAGGAGACAACGGTTAAAACAAACAGTCGAAACGATTAACACTAAACATTACTGCGGGTAGATTAGGGTCATTTTTTGGCGGAAGGATAGAAATGTCGGGAGCTTCGAGTCCTGGAGGTTTAGGCGGTGGGACTGCGCTCAAGCGCATGAGCACAGGGAACAAGCGGGAAGATTTGCCCAAAAACTTGAGCATGGTGTCTATTATGGGATTGTAAGGTTCCCTGCATTGCCCTACACTGATACAGTCCAAGCTTGTGCTAACTTAGCACGTAATATTAAGGTCCTTTGCGATTATGGGTACGATTGATCCGTTCAGGTCTAGATACACGCGCATATCGACGCAAGTTGAGTAGTAGATGGCTAATTGGATACTCACCTTGTTACAGCGGTACCGTGTGGGCTTTCAACGACATTATCACTTAGTTTAACAAATGGAGAGAGTGTGACAGTTATATGGGGCTGGGTTCTTGTCTCGCTGATATCAATGGGTATCGCGGCAAGCCTAGCAGAAATATGTGCTGTGTACCCGACCGCTGGCGGTGTTTATTATGTGCGTATAAGCCGTTACTACCGGTGCTAATTTAAATTATGAAAGAAGATATTCTAACGGAATATATAGTGGTCGGCAATGTTATCCACGCCAAAATATAGGCCAATAGCAAGCTGGATTACAGGGTGGTTGACTCTCGTCGGTAATTGGACGTAAGTTCGATCGAAATTCTATCCAGCATGATAGATAGCTTTCAACACCTATTCTAACAGTGGTTTTAGTGTAACCCTTTCAATTGCTTTCTCGACTGGCCAGTTGTTCCTTTCGGGAGTTTCGATCTTCCAGGAAGATTTCGTCGCGAATACATGGCAAACTGTACTCATGTTTTGGGGAGTAATGGCTGTGTGTACGGGTGTCAATGTATTCTTTAGCAAACATTTGAATCTATTGAATACGATATGTAAGGAAACACCTCACAGGATTGGATGCCCGACTCGAAGGAATATTGACTAAAATGGATTATATTAGGCATGATCTGGACCGCGGCTGCAGTCATCATCATCATGGTTGTGCTGCTAGCTACCGCTCGTCACCGAAATACTGCGGAGTATGTGTTTGCTCATTACGACCCAACAGCTTCAGGATACCCATCTGGGTGGTCTTTCTTCGTCGGCCTTCTACAAGCTGCATATACCTTAACCGGGTACGGCATGGTCGCATCTCTCTGCGAGGAGGTTCAGAACCCTGAAAAAGAAGTTCCCAAGGCAATGGTGCTGAGCGTCTTCATGGCGGGGTTGACTGGTGTTGCTTATCTCGTTCCTCTGTTGTTTGTTTTGCCTGAGGTGAAGGCTATACTCAGTGTAGCGAATGGCCAACCGATCGGAATGATCTTTACTACAGTTACCGGGAGCAAGGCTGGTGGAATGGGATTGCTAATATTCGGTATATATACCTGTCTCACCTCATTGATGCTTGGGAAAGGAGTTTGTTGACGAGTTTCTAGTACTTGTTGTTGCACTTTTCGCGGGAACTGGCGCACTCACTGCTGCAAGTCGATGCACTTTTGCATTCGCCCGAGACGGAGCGATTCCTGGATCCAGATAGTAAGTAATAAATATATCTCTTTGGTTTATCTTCATTTATGGGTTGAAAGGTTAATCCGTGTAATGCACAGCTGGTCACAATATAACTACAAGCTTAATGTCCCACTCAACGGGCTGCTTTTGTCGTCCGCAATTTGCTGTCTCCTTGGCCTCATTTACTTCGGCTCCACAGCCGCGTTCCAATCCTTCGTCGGCGTTGCCACGATCTGCCTCTCCACATCGTATGGTTTTCCGATCCTTGTCAACATTCTCAACCGTCGTGTTGCCGTCAAAAACTCCTCGTTTTCTTTGGGGAAATTTGGTTATGCAATCAATATAGCGACGGTAACCTGGATTATATTGAGCGTAGTCCTATTCTGTATGCCTGTCAGTATTCCTGTCACTGCTGCCGGCATGAACTACGCTTCTGTAGTCTTCATGGGTTTTGCAGGTATAAGTGTACTCTGGTACGCGGTTAGGGGAAGGAAAACATTTAATGGACCGGAGGAGGTGGTAATTGACGGGGAAAGTAGGAGTGTTGATGAGGAAGTAGGGCGGGAGAAGTCAAGGCAATGAATTTTCCGGGCTCCGCATTTCTCAGCATAGTGTTCCCGCGCCCCTCACCTTGAACTTTGCTAGCGATTAATATTCAATAATATAATAATGATATAATAATGCATGTTTGTGGATCGTGTATACCTCGGTAGCTAATGATTTGAGGCGGTAAACCATTCTTTACCTATATAGTCTTCGATAGCTACGTAATATCAATCTTGGATTGTGGGTTTGAGGTAAGCGCCCCCACGCGTATGAGCGAGGAACGGATTAAAATTTTGCTTTCATTTATTTTTTCATTCCTTTTTTTTGAGGAACCCCAAGAGCTTAATGGAGGCGCATGATTTTGGAAAACGTTTAAACAAGATATATAGCGCTCGTATTCCAGGCCGTTTATAGTTATGAGACGGTGCGTTGTTTATGTGGTATTTTACGCTTTGTTTTTTGTGTTGACGGAAGTCGACTGGCAATTTAATTCTGGGGCGTCGGTGTGATGCAAACAACATGTTAACATCGATTGCACTGATCAACATTTATCATGATCTTAATATCGACAATCGTATACGGCCGGATTATGGTCCAAGCCGCGGCGTGATAATCGGACTGCGGGTATATCGGCTGCATATTATAGGTATAACACTCCCCGTTCTATATGTACTACGTATACGCAGTCTACAGCAAACCGTAGATTGGGCGGACGCAATCGACAGGCTCTAGCCTGTATGTAACACTCAAAAATCCCGTTAGCCTGAACAATCTCGCTTTCAAAAATTCTCGGTAGCCTGAGCGTTGGAAGGAAAGATCTTTCATCATTGCTGATTCTCGGGTGGGTGGGTTCTTTAGTCAAGACTTGAAATCAGACCCTGGCCCTTTTCAAACCCGCATGGTTTCAATATATATGCCTGGCAAGACCCAGCGTTAACACGAAGAAAAGGGGAGACGAGCTTCCAAATAGCCTAGCTCGCAAGAAATTGCCTCTTTTCGGGTCTGTACTTTTGAAGCACCACGAGTTTTAAAGATATTAAATGGGCCTCCGAACTACAATGACGCCCCTTTTTGAATGACGAACGATACCATAGGGCGCAAAGGCGTCATTTCATGGTCCAAGCTGGTAGACTATTCGAGAAGGGAATATGATGGCATTACGAATCGCCGAAACTCAGCATATCGCATTGCATTGTTCGGTGTTTCTGCAGCGTGGTGATATCTTTAGATTTCTACACCACCACCACGCGCCCAAGAAAAGCCCGTTGTTGGTACGGAGTAGCGCTGACTGCAGATATGGAAACGTTGTGCAACGGTCATTCGCTGACAACCTTGCTTCCGGATTCCGAATCACTTTTGGCGTTTATTGTTGCCTCAAGATTTGTCCATCCACGACACAGTTTGCCAGGACCAGAATCCCTGAGCGTGGAGAAAATTAGCTTGAGCTTTGCCAGCCGAGTTGAATGAACGGCAGGTATACTTACGAGCAAGAGTAAGCCGCCCTTAGGGTCGTCCTTGTGCAATGACGAGAGCGACCGTAGCGGGGCTCCTACTATCAAAAATCCCAACTTGGCGGTTTCGAACTGATGAGGTCTCACAGCTATCCCGAAAGGAGCACCTGTCATCCCACTGTCAGATACACCACAAGCCTCCATTAGCCTACTGCCAGACGCCGCCTTGATGTAGTCCCTGGTGGGTCAGTAATGTGGCGATCAGGAGTCTGCAATCTAACTTAATTATCAAGACCCTTGAACCATGTCAGTTGAGATCTGGGCAACCGGTGGAGAGATCCACCCGGCCAACATTGCCTTGACCATTGACCACAATATTGCAGCCCTCGAAAACCATATAATAGACTCTATAACCACGCTCTCTTGATGGATTTTTTCTTCTATCCCTAGCCCGCGGCTGTTGTGCTTTTGAAACTACCCAGTTCACACCTTTCGTTCTTTACGAACGCCCACACTCATTCACCTTTTTTTCTTCAACGTCTTTTTGGTTGTTAGATACAACACGTTCTCTTGTAGAGGACCATTCACTCTCTTTGCTACACCAAAACAAACGTCACTTCAAGATACACAGCCTAGTTGCTTGTATCATACCGAAACGAATTTGATATTCGTTTTGTAGATATCTGTTTGATCAGATATATCAGAAACTCCACTAGTTGGATTTCATTATCTTGTGCTCTTCAGCATTGTCAAAGGAAAGACTGGGTCGTCCACAGTTTGCAGCGCAGCTATACATATTTCTATATTCTACCATAGGATATTCGATATATACGAAAGTTTCCTAGAAAACTCCCTCTAAATTATATTAACTGTTCAAAATGAAGACTACTTTGGTTACTCTCCTTTCCGCCGCTTCGACGGTTATGGGCCATGGAATCGTTCAAGAATTCCTCATCGGCGGCCAGCGATACACTGGTTCCTTGCCATTCCAGGATCAATACAAGAACCCAGCACCAGAACGCATCACCCAAGCCTTCTGGGAAAACGGCAATTCCTTCATCGACGACGTCACGAGCGCCGAAATTGCCTGCAACAAAGGGGCCAAAGCCGCCAAGCTTGTTGCTCCAGCCCCAGCTGGCAGTGAAATTACTTTCTTTTGGACCGAATGGCCAGATTCGCACAAGGGACCTGTCATCACTTACCTTGCTGACTGTGGAGGTGACTGTACTACCGCAGTCGGTTCTGAGTTGAACTGGTTCAAAATCGATGAAGCCGGTCTCCTTGCTGATGGAACATGGGCCGCCGATGCCGTTATCAAAAACAATAACTCTTATACTCTCACTCTCCCAAAGAAGATTAAGAACGGACAGTATCTCTTGCGTCACGAGATCATTGCTCTTCACGCTGCTCATGAGCAGAAAGGTGCTCAATTCTATCCTTCTTGTACCAACATTGAGATCACCGGCGCCACTGGTGAAAATACTCCAGATACTGTTAAGATTCCTGGTGCATACTCCGCTAGCGATCCTGGCATCTTCATCAACATCTACTACCCAAAGGTTGAGAGCTATGTCATCCCTGGCCCACCTGTTTACACTGAGGATGGTACATCGTCCCCAAATCCTCAGGTTCCATCAAGCTCCACACCAGCCGACACTAGCTCCTTCCCTACTCTTGTCCCTACTGCGACTGATGGAGTTTTCCCAACTGGAGACTTCCCAGCTGGTACCGCTGGTGTCGAAGAAACCCCAGTTGTTACCGATTCCCCAGTGCCAAATCCAACTGGTGGCTACGAAGCTCCTACCGAGACTGAGACCGATGAGGAGGATGAGCCAGAAGAAACCGCCTTTACTACAACCCTTGTCACCACCATCGGCGGCCAATCCGTCACATTGACTGCAACCTATACCACTACCCCCCCTCCGTGCTACGAGCAGGACGATGAGGAAGTTGGAGTCAAGACCCTTGCACCAGTCCCAACCGTTGACCCAGTTGCCGCTTGCTCTGACAAGACTGTTACCGTCTCCGTTACTACCAAGGAGGTGTCGACTAGCATTGTCACTAGCATTGCTACCAGCGTTGTCACCAGCCTCTATACTACCGTTGTCGAGAAGACCGTCACCGTTGTCCAGGGAGGAAATGTTCCAGCTCAGACAACCGTTGCTCCCAATCCTGTCACCTCAGGCACTCCAGACTATCCTAAGCCGTCGACCTTCCCATTGGGGCCTGGTTTTACCACCATTGAAGCTCCAACTGTCCCCACCAGCGTTGCCACTGCTGAGGACCCATCCGGTACCGGCACTCCGTTGAGCGGCTACGAATCCGCACTCACCCGTCGTGATTGCGATGATGCCTTCATCAGATGCCAACGCAGCTTTGTTGGATGCATGAAGCGTGCTAAGCGCAGCGGCATGCAGACTCGAAGCTGTGAGAAGTTCAAGCGCGATGTTTGCATCCAAGGATTCAATGGGTGCAGTGCCAGGGTTTAAACATGATAAATTAGGCCTTATGTCTAATTGCTGTGTAAAGTCGTTCGTGTAAGATAGTTTTCGAGGATGAAAAAGCTCATGCAGCGAGTTTTCCTTTACCTTTTCATTTTGTATAGTCTCGAGGGTCACACCTTTTCAGTTCTTTTGTAGATATTTGGTGGAATATATAGAAAACCATTACTATTAAAACGTTTTCAATCTCCCCGTAAGCATTGTATATGCCGCCAGGTATAGGTAAGTACTTAGCTTAACTTAAGTATATAGATCTGGTAGCCTTTAAATTTTGATACCTATACCTTGTGTCCTATGAGCATATATATGAGCCTTCTAGAAATACCAACATCGTTGTGTAACATGACGACTGGTGGGGACTCGACCGTGGTGCCAATGGAATCGCTGCAGATCCGTGGAACATGTCGAACAACTACCCACAGAGTCAACGCACAATGTCCAAAATCAGGGTTAGCTGTGTTAGCGAGGCATTGATTCACAAATGGCCCTTCCTAGAAATTTGGAAATTATTACAATATACCCAAGCTTAAATATGGTATCCTTAACCCAATTTGTGGCCTTTTGGGAATGGTAGACACCTTGATCAAATTGACAGCAAATTAATAACAAGCACTAATCACATATAACATTGATCTGACTGAGCACACCGCTTGCCCTCAATTTTAACAACCTTGCAAGACACCGCCTCCAATAACCGGTGCGTAAATGGCATTTGTGCCTACGGGCCTCGCGATGTCGTATAAAAACCAATACCTGTGCAATTGTAAGTCAACCGTCAGTGAGAACACGGGGCCCTGGAAAAAATACTTTCTACCTTGAAACCAATAGATTCAAGCCATCACCTCTCACACATCTCCTTCGCCAGGCCTGCAGGGTCTTTCAGCTAGCAATCCAATCAACGATCCTGCTAAACCTCAGTACCTAGTGCCACCATCGTATAACTGTATTCGGAACACCGATCTACGAGTATAAGTCCAGCGTGGTATGTTGTTCGCGAAGGCCCCGGTAACCTCTTGTTATTTGAGCTGCAGCTGATATAATATGGTCGTGTAGCCTGAGTTGCAAGTACCTAAATACTCGAGATGCCTGATACGACGCAAAACCAAAGCGAGTTTCTCCGCCGTCTCAGCACGTCTGCTCGAAGACGGGAGTTTGAGTTTGCCGTCAGTCAATGGGAGCAGAATGTCGCTGATGACTATGAGGCCGTTGTCGATTTCGAGCATCGCCAGCAAGATGTTGTTGGAATTATGAGGAATGAAGATAACGAAGATGAGACTTCTACTGAGGAAGCGAGAGAACAGACACCTGGTAAGTTAATACCTTTGTAACATCAAGTAATACTGGATTTGGGACACCGTAAAACTTACTTTATTATATTTTCATAAATTTGAAGATATACGAACTCCCAGCGGAAAGAACTTGCGAAGGAAGATAGTGGTCGATCATGATGTTCGATCTCCTAAAAGAAAGAAGGAGGGTGATGGTAGGTTGCATAGTTTGGTAAAATGAAATAAAGAGTTATAGGTTCCTAACAATATTTGTTGGCCGCATAGGCGACGCTCGCACTGTTACTGCGACGGCTTCTCTCTCTCCTAGGCCAGCAACCCCACACCCAAAACCTGATCCTCCTGGTCAGAGGCATACTTTGAACTTTGCTTGGGCCATTAAAGACGTCACCGCCACTCCTGAGCGAGAACAAGCTCTCTTTTATTACGGAACAGACGAATCACCGATAGGAGAAACTACGGGAATCTTCTCGCCGCGAAGCAATCTTACACTAGATGACCAGGATACTCCTTCTCCTGTCCTCCTGAAGGAAAGGCATGTATACATACCTGACCAGCGGCAATTGATTGATACTAGTGAAACACAGGGACCTGGAAGCGAGCTGGATGAACAAGACGGGGCAATGCCGTTCAAGATATTTGGGTGGAGTCCATCTCGAAAAAGCTCACCTGTTCCATCTAGCACAAACTCAACCCCGGAGAAATCAAAGAAATGGTCGATTGGTACAAAAGCTCACCCACAGGGTATTCGATTAACTACTTTTTCTGCTAAACTGAAAGCCCTTCGAATTGAAAATATAACCAGAAAACTCATTAAGAAGAGAAGTGATCCCGATATGAATGTCGACGAGACCACAACTTCTTTAGCACAAAATACCAGGAATTCCATACCAAAACTCGATAACGAGGCTTTCCAAGCTAAAGTCATGGTATCGCCCATCAGCGATTCCAGTGATAGCCCTTGTGGTATGTTAAAATATGTTGTATTCAACTAAGCCCCTGCTAAACAACCTCTAACGTTAGGTTTGGAATCTATCAATACCGAAGTTGAGAGAAACGAGGTGAAAGGAACTTATGAGACAGACAAGGCTCCTGAGAGTCCCTCATGTCTAGATCTCGCAATTGGTTTTGCTGAGGCCTATGCCACTGATCTTGGTGTGGCACGAGATGAACTCCTTGCAGGATCTTCCCCAACTAGCCCCGAGCATACCGATACCCTAGCTTCCCGTCGAAAAAAGATCCAACATTATGGGGCTGGTCGTTCCATTCCGCTCCTCGATGAACACGACCTCGCCCGTGCCGAAGAGATGGCTGCTAGAGCAGTTATCGCGAAATACATGCCGCCAATTAGGAAAATTGGCAACTTCTCCTTTGGAGAAGAGCCTCCAAGCAAAGAGAAACAGGCGAAATTGAAAGCTCTACGCAAGAACTTTGGGCACTACATAAATGATCTGGATACTACGGAGCTGGAGAAAGATCACACTATTACAGCGTGGAAGCGTAACTGGAATGAGCACTTGATGAGTCCCGGAACCACGCCTATTGAAATAAACCAGAAGCAGGATATTGAATCGTACCTTGATAGACTGATCGAGTCCGAAGGAGACACTGATAATGAAAGGGCAAAAGAATTTCTCCGACTAATGAACCGGGGTCAAATTGAAGTGGAGCAACTTATGGTACAGGTTGACGAGCAAGAGATAGTCTCTAAGCAAAGACACGAGCAACGACGAGGCCGAGGTGAAGGTGAACTCACAAGTCAGCAAGATGAAGGCCCCGACTCCGTGCCGGATAGACCTTGGCCGCGCCTTCCTTGTACACCAGGCTGGAAACCGGTCCAGAAGGGATGGATATCTCATGATGGAAGGTACGAATGCATCGAGGCCGGCGCAATTCCAAAATTTGCATACTGCGAGGAACAGGATGGAGCTGAGGCACCTGACGCGCCAAAGACTATATGGTCAGGGGTCAAGGGCAGTGACGACGAACATATCAATGAAGATATCTCTTTCAAGATATTAGGGCTAGAGGATAACTGGAAAGCCTCGCCAACTGGGTTGTACATGGCAGAGTATGTCCAGTTAAATTTTTACGTGCGTTTTTCAAAATTAAGGGACAATCTAACATATAACAATGTAGTAAATTTGAGGACGATAACAACTCTGATTCGGGGGAATCAGATATTGGATGGTCCAGCAAGCTTCTCAATCACCGCCTAATGCTTACCTGCAACTCTGTTAACGGAAGCAATGTTGATATCTCCTATGATCCTGAAGAGCTCGACATTCCCACAATGGACATGAACCGACACTTCGCAAAAATGGATTGCACTCTGGCCAACCAGTATCCGAGCTATGTCAAAACTGAGCGCAAATTCAATCGAATGGGAGAAATGGTCATCATCCCGCCACCCTTACGAAAGGACAAGATTCCTCGTAGGTCATGTATGAAGCCGCTGGGACGGCTTAGGCGTGCCCGCAGGGGACGCCCTGTTGCTCGAGTTGAGAAGTGGGCAAAATTTAAGCTACTACCGGAAGAAAGGGATGCAACCGACAAGTCGCATCCTAGGCCGTGTGGCTGGTCTCAGAAGAAACAGTTTCTTCTTCGGAAAGCCTTTCGACAAAATGGACTTTTTGAGATGCTACCTAGTGTTAGAGCTCAGCATACGAGAATCAGAGGCTTTGAACAGTATGTTTGATGAAGCGTTCCCGCCTAATATCCACGATGAAGATCTACTAAAGAGATATTAAAGGTACTATCCACGATTTCTACAGCAACCTGTTGGGACACAAGTCCGCCAAACGGTTTCCTACGGCGCAGGCTACATCCTCAATCATATCGCCCGCTTCAAACTCGGGCTACCAACCTCCGAGGATGGTCAGACCAGGGTCAAAATTCGTAATGCCTTGAAGAAGATCATAGAACACAGGAAGAGTGGACAAAGCAGGTATCAACAAAATACACTCAGTGGGTATGAATACAAGATCTTCAGCCGCGTACACCAACGAAGACGAGTTCGGGACGTCGATCATGTTCTTCCTCAAGACGTTACCCTCGTCGGCAGTCTACAAACAAGAGGCAGAGCTCAAGGTGTTTATATGGTATACTGGAGGATTTCAAAGAAGCGAAATTCCGACAGACAGGAAGATGGGGACTGGGTAGACCTTTCTGACGAAGGGTATCTCGATGAAGAACATGCTGGAGATGAGGGTTGACAGATTTTGGTCGATGAGTGCTAACAAGCCTGTCCCATGAGTGCAGGCTGAGTTGACGCATAAAAACGTAGCCGTGGGTATTGTCTTTATTTCTTTAGAATCCATGTTTATGTTACTCCATTGTTTCCGGTTCGTTTCTATGAATGCGACGACAAACTTATTAGGTTAGATATGAGATGTATGCTAGCCATCCGGGTCCAGCACCCCTTTCTGTTTCTAGACAAGCCACCTACTGCGAATGAAATTAGACTAGTATATTACATCTCTCTGATTTTTCAAAAATATTATTGTAAAACAGCTTTTTCAACTAATCAAGCGTAAGGTTTACTAGACTCACCAAGACCATGAAGTTAAAACGCAAAATCTGTTCCTGCCAATTGAGGGCTTGTTGAATTCTTTGTTGGGTCATTTACATGACACCGGTACCCCCCACGTATGCACCTTGTCCCACCTTGAATTCGATTATACATCGCGCAATACACAGCTTATTTGTGTATCATGAAGTTGTACCAAATACGGGAGATCAAATAAAACGGTGTGCTTTGTCTACCACTTTCCAAAAGCAACCTTGAATCTCCGTCTCGGGCAATCTGCTTGACCAAAATTTTAAGGATGGGGCATTCAGCTTAATGGATTGATTTAGCTTTGGTCTAGTTCTATCGAAGCTTCAAAGTGCAAGAATGATACAGGTACATATCAGTAGTTACGTTTTTCGGATTTAACATTGGATTTGGGGTTTCGATGCGACGAACTGTGAATTAAATCTCGGGAAACCACAAGATGTTGTATCCCGGCGTATATCCAACTTCTACTACCGGTATATCCTCCTGGATAACTGGGCAAACTTTTGGGTATTTGGTTACATCACTAGTTCAAGACAGGGATTGAGGTGTATATAACTGCGACCCCCCAGTCTGATCTACTGCTCTCGGACAAAACCTGGGTTAGAACGTTTTTCTGCGAGAGAAATAGATTCCACGATCTGTATTCAAATTGTACCTCCTCTCAATCTTGAAGATTCCAATGAAACGTTGAACGGCAGCCATCATCCCGACCCCGACTTCGACAGGCCCGGCCGAAAACGCCTAGCTAGATGGTATAGATCCAGCGGTTTTACAAGGGCTATGCTACATTAGATAGCCGGCGCACGGCGGTCATTAAATCGGAAGGATGTTAGACATCGAGCGGCTCTGATTCGTTGGGCATCCGCAGGAGATGTGCATTCGCACATCTCGCAAGAGTATACTAGTACGCGTATAATTATGTCCAATATGCAATACGCCAGTAGAACGTACCACTACTTTCGTTCCAAGGCTTTCTGCAACTGATAAGGCGACGAATAGTTAGTAAGAATATTAAATTGAGAATCCTTTACACACTGAGATAAATTACTGATAGTAAATTTATGCGTCGGAATACTGCGACGATGGGCCGCTAGTACCTAGGAATAAACTACGTACTGTTGCAACTTTTTAAACACTAGCAAGGCGGTCATAAACGGCAATGTAATGAATTTTCAAAGAAGGTATAATTATCCCGACCCCGACCAGCTGCGTGTGAACTAGTAGAAAGTTCTGGTTATGCCAGATCCGGCGTGGAATAAATTAATCGGAGTTTGTATGGTATGCTGTGCCCTGAGTAATTAAGCTGCCTCTAGGATGTAGAATTCTTGGAAACTAGTCCACAAGTTTTGGGGTTTCATGATTTTATTGTATTTGTGAAATATACATTGGAGTTTTGTGTTACTGGGCCAAAGCGAGAAAAGCTGGTAGGGTTAGCCTCTCAGAATGTCTGAGAATGCTTACCATTTTAGATAATCTATAGAAATCTTAGAATCACTTTCTTCGACGTATTCCACGCTGTTTTCCTGTTTTTCCATTAGCCCAGCCGCTCGTACTTCCCTCGTCAAAAAGTAAACCGTCAAGATTGCGATTTTGAGTTGGTGCTAAGTTTTGTCTCATCTTGAAGTCCACTTGTTCCTCATTTATTGCCTGCCATTGAATACCTTCAATATATTCAAGCTCTTCGTCGCGTATCATATCAGTCAGCGTCTTATCCGAAGTGAACAGAATATTGTAGTTGCGATTAGTGAGGAAGGACTCTCTTTGCTCTTTGAGCAAGGGTTCCATGTCTTGACCTTCATTGAATTGTTCGTTGGCCGGGATATCCAAATCTGAGCGACCTTTAGTTTTGCTCTTTTCCCGTTTATCATTCTCTTCCGTGGAATCAAGCTCTATTCCATCAGATAGAGAAGGAGACTTATTCAACCTTATGAATGTTCTAAACCGGTACGAGAGATCGGCCTCGGTGATTCGGAGCCACCTCTGGAACCTCGAAGTTATATTCCAAAACTTTGCTCGTATTCCCATAGCTCTTTCTATAGGGTTCACTTCGGCGTTCCAGAATAACATCTGGTAGTACGGTAAGTCCTGGATTTGTTGAAGCTGTCGCAATATTTTCGACATCCCCATCTTATCCTCATTCTTTGTGATAAAGTTGTAATACGATCGGCGGACCCATCTTTGAAGGGGGTTGGCCAAAGGCAAAAATAGCCTGCGGAGAGATCTAATAGGCTGGTAATCACGGAATTTTCGTTTGCCTTTTCTGGAAATGTCCATCCACATGTACCAAGACGGAAGGGACGTGCTGATAATCTATAGCGTAACACGTCAAAGTTAGATAGGTGCCTTTCAATCCGTCAAGAACCGATATTGTCTCGATAGATATACCCCCATGTTTAACTCCAAAGTACCCATAATCACAAGGGCCTCTGATTCAGTGCTGAAGATGGAGGTGGCGGGTGCAATGGTAAAAGTTCGCATGATAGATGAAAAAGTCGTGGCGAATGTTACGTACATCCACCCTCTTCGATGATTTCTCTGGACTGTATTCAAATACCGATTATCCAGGAAAAGGAATGGTAACGCGAAACAGATAATATCAAAGCAAGTTGAAGTTACTAAAAAGCTCGGAGGCGTCTTGATTAGTTATTGTTGAAGGTTAAAGTTGCTATACTGGGCTCTTACTTGCAATGAATCCATACATCAATTGTAGTAGAATGCCAATTTGTAAAGTCACACCTTCAACGGCGCCCTTATAGATTCTATTAGCTTGAATAATGCTTTTATTGGCGTGTATCACAATGCCAAAATAGGAAGAGAAGGGGTACCTGAGGGAATGCCAGTGCCAGTGCAATGATGCTGGTGATGCCGACAGCGGAGCAAGATGCAAATGTTGCCATCACTAGACACTTCGTTTCGAGGCGGCCGTTCGACATTCTATGACAGGTTATGCACAAAGAAAGCTAAATCCAGATTAACAGGAGGTTGGATGGCATATGGATAGCTGCATTGCACTTGCTTTGAACCACATCAGACCGGTAAGGTAGAAAACACGAGCAGTGTAATTGATCTAGGATTCCGAGGGAATGTTAGCAAATTTATACTGTAGACACTAGCGGCGCTTCTAAAAACGAAAATGGGAAGATAAAACTGCAAACTTACTGTTTGATATCGTAATTGCACCTCGTAAGGCCTTTCCTGCATTGGAACGACCAAACCGTACCGGACCTCTACTTTGTATTAGGTTCTGTAATACTGATGTAAGTTCCGTGATAGGCAACTTACGGAGTAGAGCCATGACAGTGTATGAAACGGAAGATATCTGGTAAAAAATAATATCTATTAGGGGGTGTAATAATTGAGAAATGATCAGGAAGGTGGATTTCTTTGACCCACTCCGGCGAGAAGCATGAACATGTCATCCCAAGCAAGGTTGCCCGTAAGCTTGAGTTTCCCATAAAGTCTTACCGTAACCGCGGCAGCACCAAGGATACCAACGGTTAGGATGCAAATAAAGGCAGAGGCAGAGGCGGGGTCCCAGAACGCCGGAGCATCCTTATCCACGAGTATATAGCGCGTCGAGAGCGCCATATTGTTGAAGGTTATCGGCTAGGCCCTCGGGCTAGAATAGAAGTTTAGCTTCGGTGGTATGCAGTACTGACTAGAGCAAGAGAGGTGATGTTTGAGGTAGCAAGTTCTTTGAGATTCTGGAGGTTGTGACGTGATCATTGGATGCTTCTACGTTGATCAGGTAAAGAATTGAAGTTATATGAAGTCGTCATGACTCCAAAGAGCCAGCAACTGCTACGTCTCAGCTCAACACCAATAACTACCAAACTTACTGAACACTACTAGTAGTATAAGCTAAGGAGTATATAACCAACAACAACTATCCGCTTTGCATCATTTAACACACTGGGATGTCGAAGGATTGGTATAATCGCATTTAGAACATTATACGAGGCATCCAGCATTCCAAACAACGCCTAGGCGCCTCGAAACTAGCAAGGATTTGCTTACCAAAAGATTCGTTACAACTTTGGGGGCTGAATCTACTATACCTAAGCTATTCTGTTCGTAGGGGATGTATTGCTGATTTGGTTAGATCCCTCAAACGAGCCGGGCCTGCAATACGAGACTACTATTTAGCTATGTACATACTTGCAGCCAACTGGCGTCTATATAGAAAAGATGACTATCTCATGTTATCAAAAGATCTGAGTGCCAAATACATCGATCATTATATTGATCTATCCGTAGTACAAAGCTCGTGGAAACAAAAAAAATTAAACTACCACAAATGGGTACGAACCAAGTCGATCTCCGCGGCAAAATTTCGTTCACGAGACGAGATAGAAGTATATGCTTGCCTAGATGCGTCGATACATAGAACAAGCTAAATGATCTATGGGTTAGAGAATAGTTAGGGGGTCAAAATTGATGCATGAAACATAACTTTTCTATGTCAAATCTTCAATGGTCGCCTAATAGGGTTATAGTACCCTAGATACGATCAAGTACCGCTTTGGGACTGAAGTCGGATACACTCTTGGTTAATTGATGAGCTTCCAATGCAATACCAAAGAAGGTTATTACGCCTTGCTGCAGAATTGTAAAACGCAACAAGCATGCATAATACCACAGTGAATTCATGAACCGGGTTAATCAAGAGCCCGAGCATGACAAGGATCACATTGACCCCGTACCACCCTCCGTAAACTTGCGAGGAATAGTACAACCTCAAAAATTACTCTGCGTGTACAAAGACACGTAACAATCCTTGATCTTTTAGTGTCCGAAAAGAGGTTTTGCACCAGTCTTCGGAGAATTCCAAAGGTCGGAATAACCTTTTGGCCACGCGAGTAGATAGTCCTTGGAAGCCTGTTCCCTCGGTATAGTGAGATCAGCTGAATGACCCGACTGTTATTCGAAGATTAGTAACTGTAAGCATAAGCTTTACGAATATGGGGTTTAAGTTTTATGAGCACGTGGTATATAGATCTTTCAACGGACTCAGACTTGTGTATACCTAAATACCTATTATAATATAAATATGTTGACATCCATCCCATCAACTATCAATACAATTAAATATCTTGCTACAATGTTGATAATTTAGAAATATATATTCAATAGGCCCGTATCTTCGAGAAGGTGGCCGGCTCGCTGACTAGATTGTAATGAAGCGCTTTATTAATTTACCTACTTGCATAAACCTCTATCGCCGATTAATGATTGAATTCATAAATGGGAGAGAAATGATCTTTCTTCTGGCGTGCAACATTGAGAACTCTCCAGAGCATTTGAGCAAGGTTGTTGCAACCTTTTGAGAATCTTATAGAAGCATAAATCTTCGAGTTATGTGTTTCGGGTCTTTTGTGAATTGAGACACGGGGAGACTAGATTTCGTAACACGACATATCGCTTAGCAGCTTTCTGACCTGTCCCTATAGAGACACTTGAAAGCCCTTACTTTACAGGTGATAACCTCACTTTTTATAAATTTCGAGAGGTTCAGTATTTTGCTCCTCGGGTTTTTCTAAAACTGTAGCACTAGAAACCCCACATGCTCCTGTGTTCTACCACACAAAAGGTTCTTGGATTGGCTTTAAATCTTGGTAGAGTAAAATTCTTAAGAATGAGTAATTATGTCTCAATTGTATAGAAGAATTCCTTCATATGGAATGTTGGCAGTTCAGTTGAATAATCAAAAATTTGGAAGCAAACCGGTTGATCGATTGGGCTGTGGTGATAAATCATGACGGGCCGGATTCGCGAATAGTGCCATAACTACTAGTTATCTGCATGAATAACCAACATTCGGAAAAGCAAGGCGGCGGAATGCAGATTTTTGGATTTGAGAAAAGGCAAGGAGGCCTCAGAGCATGGTATTACCTGGCTCTTGCATGGTTCAAGGTTTATTCCTACCTTTGAGGAACCATACTACTTACGTTTCTGAACAGATATCGGGCTGCAATCCCACCAAATGCTGAGAATATTCGAGTTTACATTGTTAAAATGGCCTCGGGAAATGAGCTTCTGGTCATTGTTCAAGTTAAATATTGTTTTGATTTGCAGTACGCGGTTTAGCTTGCGATGATGTACCATAAATTCGCTGATTGTATATTACTTATATATAGAGAGAGTATTCTCCGGTATATTGGTATTGCTACGAGGAGAGTTTTTCGGAAAGCCTCATCATTCCCACCCGATATATCGATATATTTATCCCACGTGCGCAGATAAATCGATAGTTTATTTTGTTCCTTTCCTCTACCCTGGTGGAAATACTTAAGAAGAGTATATTCCAGGCGATCGATAACACTAATTTATATTATCGATATCGTTGCATCGTTTTGGAGTGTATATTTATCTAATTTCCTCTGCACTTCTTGCTAATAGACAGCGTACCAATATAATACATGCCTTGTAAGTCAAATTGCTATTTCTTCTGGTCTAAATAAATAAAAGGATAGAGAAATTGGGTTCTCAGAAATATTTCGGGTACGAAGGTTAAAATAAACATATTGGTGTCGTTCGCGCATTCTATGGATTCCTATCAAAAGTACTGTGGTATGCGGGAGCCAAAACGCAGAACCGCAACCGGCCTAGGCCTTGGGCTGGTGCGCGGCGTGACCTATCCCCTAGCCTTATTCCGATATCTGTTTACGGACTGATTTGAACTTCGGCGTGTATTGTGTATTTTCTCAGTGGTCTTTATCTGCACCTCCAGGCCGCTGACATCTCGTATCTAGGGGTCGAATACATATATAATACAATCTACATTGAACGCTAGTTTCGGCCGATCGAGCATAACTAAGACAGCTGTCCGCTCAGATTTGAATTTCATCTTTTTAGTCTACCGTTGATTCATCTTGATCTTATCGTCACTGGTAAATTCTTAAGGAATTCAGCCTCCGTCAATCCCTAGCGTGGTCACGGCAAAGGTATTCCTATTGTCGGCTCAACGATATATATTATAAACCGACGTTGCTCATGAGCCCAGCCCAGCTCGATCCGAGTAAACCTTCTTCATAAGGTACGCTACCCTCGTACAGATCAAGCATCGGGGCTGAATTTCCGATCACGAAGGTACATCATAACTTGTCGCCTAGACTAGAAATTGATAAAACGGCACAAGGGTGAGGGCTTCCGATTGGTTAAGTAGCTGCGGGCGAGAACCATCGAAATAACACTGTCGCTATCTGCCATCTTACGAACTCGAGCCCTTGGGCGCATATTACAATCGGCGAAGAATTCGGGTGCAGAAGTGATTGATTAATCGCATATATTACGCCAACCCCCCTCCTTAAACAACATCTTCAACTGCTCTATAGATCTAACGTCAATTACTATCGCCCTAATTCGAACTAGACCATTCTTCCCGAAGCTCTTTTATATAACCGCGCGAAATATCAATATAACTTTTTTTTAGGGCACAGAAACATAAATAAACGGCAATGGAGCTTATATCTCACAATGTTCCGGACCAATACCTAGATTTGAAAAGCGAGCCCTCGACACGACTTGCATCTTCTCCTACCCATGACCCAAGATCAGGCGACGCTGCTTTAGCTTTTATTCGCCAACAGCGGGCCCTTCACAACGATGCAGCGCCCGTCAACGAAAAAGAACTCTTAAAAAAGATAGACTACAAAATAGTGCCGATTATGTTCGCTTGCTATACAATGCAATTCATTGACAAAGTGAATATAAATGTAAGACTCCTCCTGATGTTTGTTAACGTTCCACGGTTTGCAAACCGCCAGCATGGGAGGGAGGTTAACTCTCACCGGAAACATATTAACATAATGTCTTTTGTTTTGCGGGTGCCATAGTATGCTGCCGTCATGGGTCTAAACCAAGATCTCCGCTTAAAAGGAAATGATTTCTCATGGTGTGCCACTGCCTTTTTCATAGCCTTTTTACTTGCCGAAATACCCACAGGTGAGTTTTTGTGATACACTACGGATGAGCTCGCTTATCTTGCTCTCTGGATGGCCAGAAGATCGATAGGAATCAAGATTGCATTCAAGCTAACACTGATTCTCGACCTAGGCATCATTTTACAAAAACTTCCAACGGCAAAATACTTGGGATTTAGCGTCATCATGTGGGGTATCACAACCGCTTGTACCGCCGCCTGTCATGATTTCACCGGACTATTGATAGTCAGAATTTTTCTCGGTGCTTTTGAAGTAAGCTCGCTGCCCTTGATATCCCAAAGTCTCGAACAATTGATATTCATCAGGAGCAAACTTTGATAGGCGGCAATTGCCCCTTGTTTAATTCTCATTACCAGTAGGTGCTTTCCAGCCTTCGTCAGGAACTTACAATACGTCAAGCCATAGGACTTGATATCGCGAAGACTAGTTCTGACCAAGATTCCGGAACTTAGGCATGTGGTACACAAAGTCGGAACAAGTCCCCCGCATGAGCTTGTGGTACAGCGGGCTTGGTATTGGCCAAATATTTGGGGGTCTAGTTTCTTACGGTATGTTGTCATTTCTGCCTTAAATATGGAGTTGGGTATTGGAATTTACTGTTATTTTCTTTTTCTTTTCGCAGAAAGGATTTTATTTTATTTTTATGGCTATTTGATTAACCAAAAATTGGTGACAAAGGCTTCCAACACGTTGAGAGCAGTTTTGCGAGCTGGCGGGTCATGTTTCTTGCGCTGGGTGGTGTAACCATAGCCATCGGAATATGGACCCTCTGGAAGCTGCCTGATACACCCATGAGTTCTACATGGCTTACGGAGCAAGAACGGCTAGCGGTTCTTGAAAAGGTGGAAAAAAATCAAACCGGGGTTAGCAGCACAGAGTTTAAACCGAATCAGCTTAAGGAGGTCTTCATAGATCCGCAGATATGGGCACTTATTTTATTTACAATTCTGGTATGGCTTATTCGTGATGAGTAGTACGACAGATATGCTGCGAAAAAATGCTGATGAATCATATTGCTTTTAGATCTCGATCTCTTCAGGTGTGATTACGACATACTCAGCTACTGTAATCCGAAGTTTTGGGTACACACCTAGGCTTACGGCTCTCCTCAATATGCCGTCAGGGGTTGTGTCAATCCTGTCTACTGTGTTATCTGGAATTATTGTTGGAAGAAGTTCCACGAGATCTCTATGGATTGCTGGTTTGTGTATTCCCGGGATAGTGGGAGGTTCCCTTATGTCCTTTTTGTCCGATAGCCAAAAAGCGGGAAACCTTATTGGGATTTATTTGGTAAACGCCGTACGTGCAAAAATTCAGCCTCTCTTCCAATATCTTCCAAGTTGGTGAATGCAGCTATCGTATCTGCATATTGATCGAATTCTTTCGCAGATCACCGCAACTCTTATTTTAGTCTACACCTGGCTCGCGGCAAACGTCGCCGGTCACACAAAACGCATCGCCGCAAGTGTGGTAGTGTCTGGGAGTTTCTCGATCGGAAGTATTATTGGTCCTATGACATTTCAGGCCAAGGACGCTCCTGGGTAAGCTTTTATTTGCCGTTCGTGTGTAAAGTTCTAATCGTCTGAGAGGATGGCTGATCGGTTCTTATATATCGATATCGCGATATCTACAGGTACTTTCCCGCGAAAGTTACAGTTCTAGCAACTCAAGGAGCTGCTGCAATAGTAGCGCTGGCTCTTCGATTCTACTACAATTTCGAGAACCGCCGCCGAGATCGTATCGAAAGAGAAAATGCAGGAGAAGATAAGAGCGAAACCATGAGTAACGCTGAATGGATGAACCGTATGCCCATAAAGATAACCAAATTTATTTAAAACTCAAGCACCAAATACTGACAGGCCTATTTGCTCCTAAGTCACGGACTGGGAAAATACGACGTTTAGATACGTTCTATAGATACGATTAATGGGACAAGATGCGACTATATGTCTGGACCCACTTGAGCAATTCAGCAAAATGGGATAGCAGGAGGCATTTAAGCTGACTAAGGATCGACAGGAATATTTCGGTCCAACCTCAAGTATTAAAGCTCGTGAGCTATTTATGTGTCCCAAACAATACCGTTTTGTGTGTCTGGGCTGGATGTTGGCCATTTTCCTTTTAATCCTCTTGGGGAATCAATTATTTTTGTGTGTAAGAAGATCTAATTGTTCAGTCCGTTGACCACAGCCAGTAATATTGAATTTGGTATCCCATCCAAAAATGTTCCTGGCGATAATCGAAATCGTGGGGCGTGTGGGATCAGTAATCTCCACAGCGCGCATAGTTTACACCATGAGGTGGAGACATCTGCAATTCTGTTAATGAATCTTTTTTTGGAAATATTTGCAGGCTTTTTGCTCCTAGAGACCCTATCAAATATTGTGGTCGCGTATTCTTACTCCTTTCCTGGGAAGTAGCCGCAACTCCACTGTGCGCAGTCGATCCCCTCGTCCTACTGCATGAACCAATAAGCAGTCTCATCGAAGAATTTCGCTGTCAAATTCCAGCATAATGGTGCATTGAACCGCAACGGGAAATGTCTCAAGCGGCTGGAAGCGAATCCCAGTCATTCGACCCACTTGCATGGATGCAAATGGCGGTGTCCTTTCTTGTGGGACAAGAGCGTTACTGCGACATCCCTAATTCTCGACGCAGCGGAAAATGGCCATTAATTGCAAAGCGCTAGAGCCTCGAACTCTAGAGCTCTAAAACCTCGTTAGATAATATTCGAATCTGGGATCTCAAGTCAAATGAAGAGATAGCATATAGGAATAAAGATTCGTGATTTGGTCCAGGGCACGTAGATATCGATACGGCACCGAAAAAGACGTATTTTAAGCTTAAATTCACAAAAACCGATCGGTTGCAGACAAAGATTTGTTTTCATAGTATGCCCTGTTCTGGCTAGCCGCCCGGGTCCTTGGACTTCTTGGCCGTGCTTCATCATCATACTTTTTCTGTATCGCTGTGGCACAGTTGATAGCCCTTGTTGTATTTTTTGGTGTGTTGTAGGGATATCGTTCAATGCAGCAAAGTTGACGATGACCGTACGGCCGTCCCGTAACATTAACTATGAGAACCTGTGCCAGTAGCAAAATGTATAAGTACTTTAACACCGCAGCCTTCTTTTGTGTTTGAGAGGAATCCCTCTAGAATAGAACTCGGATTTTCTGCTTTGCTCTTGCGGATACTCGGGACATTGCATTGCGGTTGACACGCTCCTTACTTTTCGGCCCCGGCTCAACAGTCCTTCCCGATCTTGTCGCAAGACAGTCGCTTCGGCCCACCGTTACACAGATCCTCCCACTAGTCACAACACATTTGCTTCAACCCTTCAAGTTCACGTTAAATGACCGCTTGGATCGATATCTACCGAATCCGCGGCCTTTCGAATTTTGAAATATTTTTATTTTTAATAATACCTTGACGACGTCATCCTATTCGATATTCGCGGTCACCCAGGCGGATAAAGAAAACATATAAATCAGGTCCAAGCACCAGTTGTTTTCGCGGTAACAAGTCTAAACGTACGACAATATGGCGCCTACCCTTCTCATCCGCCAGGAGTCTTTCGAAATTCCTCCAGAACTAAATGCGGGCGATGTTGGGCGCACTGTTGGGTACTTCGCTCAATCAGATGGCCTACCTTATGTTTCCAAGCTACCATTTATTGAGAGTTTAATGGGATGGTTTGGAGGATCACTATTGTTTATGGGGTTCGTGATTTTTGGGTTGGCATACTCAAAGCAGATTTTGAGGAAATAAGGAGATACCTACCTAGCTAGCTGTGCTAGCAAAGTCTCATTAGGATTAAAATTAATTTTGGGTTTGGCAACTTTCTATAGTTTAGTCGTGGTTTATGTACTTGGATTCGTATGTATTTACTTTGACTATATTTGAATAGGGAATTGGGTCGCTTCTCTTGTAATGGAGTATCGGGGTTCAATCCTATGTCGATGATAGATGATATGAGGGATTTTATTATGCGAGCATCATGATGAAGACGATATTCAGAAATTGAGATTGAAAGATTCCCTATTCAGGCCTGGGAAGATTATTGTACAATAGATATAGAAATGCCCAGCGCGCCTAAATTGAAACAATTTATCGATTTTGCTCTCACCTTTTGACGGTTCGATAGCCAGAGTTTCCCTTGCAAACCCTGCCAAGTATGAAACCTACCCTGTCAAACCTTTAGTTGCCAGGCTATTTTTATATCGTGGCATCCAAGTATCATGGCAACTGTTTTTGTTTTGTTTAGGGAACTGGGGAGGATTGAGAGCCCAGACCTAAACCATAACCCAGCCCTCTGACAAGCCATCTGGTTTCTTTTGCAGGAGCCTCATTTCCGAATCCTTGACAGATGTCGTCAAAACCCATTTCCCTGCGCCAATTCTCTTCAGTGGTTGTCCCAACATCATTACTTCGCCTTCACAATTGCCCGGCAGCACAATTTCTATGACCATCTTTTGACCGTCACTTTCATACTTCCAATTACACGCAACAATCCCTTTGGGGCTATTGTAAACCATCTCTGACCAGGTGATCCCATGTTCAAGGTTCGGAATAGGATTGAATATGAAAGTCAGTCCTCCATCTTTGCCTTCTAGGTACTGCATCTTTATTCCGCCCACGGTTTCAAAGATCCATTTACCAACGCTGCCGTAGGCGTAATGATTTAAACTTGTCATTCCCGACGTATTGACCCTTCCATCAGGTTTTACCGCATCCCAGCGCTCCCATATAGTTGTAGCGCCCATAGTAACTGGGTATAACCAAGAAGGAGGCGTTCGTGGGCCTAAAAGAACCTTATATGCTAAGGATATGGACCCAAGGTTTTCCTCAAGTGGCAAGGGTGATGAAGGCGACGCGCATATAGCATGCAAAAGCTCAGGTGTTCCAGCAAAGCCTGTAGAAAGATGATAATTGTTGTTTATAGCGAGGTGGTGAAGCCGGTTGATCGCTGGCTTGATGAGGTCTTCTGGGAGAAGGCCAAAGTTTAAGGCAAGGGAGTGTGCAGTTTGAGTATCTTGAGTTAGTATTTTTGGGGGCTCGGTTGCTCCGAAGCTAGTAGCTAATCTTGCGGCGGCGGGAAGGATATATTTTGACTGCCATTTTGATGTTAGATTAAGCGTTGCAGCTTCCCACTCGCGGATGCCATCTTGGTCTTGGAGGACAACCGCGATTTTCCAGAGAGTCTTGGTGATATTACACAGCCAAGTATTAGCGACGAACATCGGATGAGTCGCTGGCAGATCTGGGCGTTCTGGTGGGGCCGTAGGATCGAGCCAGTCTCCAAACTGAAAGGTAGGCGCCCATAACCCTGTTCTAGAGTCCTTTGGAATCCCTTTTGTATGATAATCTACCATTGAACTGTAAAGCTCTCTCAGAAGGCTCGAGTCTCCATATGTTTGATAGAGATACCAAGGCAAAGTAACCAACACATCTTGCCAAAGGGCAGTCGGTCTATGCGAACCAGGCATATGAAGCGCATTTGGAGAACTTTGCACGGCGAAGGCAGTTAGATATGCATAGTATTTGTATGATGTTCTCATAAAACAAACTTTTTGCGTACTTGGTGAAATCACTTACACTAGAGGAGGACAGTTTCTACCACCTATTTTTTGGCCATCGACCAGTCCTTGCAACCACGAACGTAAAAATGTTTGGCAATCAAATATGTAAATTGCCGTTGGCCCGAATGCCTATAATTCGATTGTCACATTAGAACCCAGCTTCCCCGTTCAGCAAGTGAGCAATATATTTTCATGACCCACGTTGATATCACCCGTCCTAGAAACAAACAATATTAGCCCTACTAATACCATAGTACTTGGTGAATATGCGCATCGGATTTATATAGCACTTACCATCCTAGTCTTTCGTCCCGTTGGGGACAGTCTGTGCATATGGATAAAAAGTTTGCTCGGGCACTCCATCGAATGTTCTCCACCAGTCTGTTCAGTTCCTTATGGCTACTGTTGAATTTGAGCAGGCCAGTTGGAAGGTTGCTACCATAGACTTTCGCCGTGACTTCCAACCCCTCAATCCAAGGGTCTACCTGGACGTAACGGAAACCATGGAAAGTAAATTGCGGCTCCCATTCTTCAACACCGGAACCGTTGAATATGTAAGAGTCAGTAGCCTTTGCCTCCCGCAAGAGCCCGGTACAAGGTGTTCCGTCGGGCTCTAGTAGTTCAACGTGCACTAGGGTGACTCTAGTACCGGAGGGAGCAGACCCCTTAATGTATAGTCTTCCGGCAGTATTCTGCCCGAAATCGAGAATCTTTTTCCCTGTAGGGGACGTGATATACTTTTGCACAGAAAGCAGTTCCGTGCATGTAATAGGCGGCGCTATGGAGGCCTGAAGAGCTGGGGTGGAGTATCCGGTTTGCCAAAAATCCGTCATGACTTTTACGTCTTCCCAAATAGCCGTCCCGTCTTCGATGTCAATGCGAGAATCATATTGCTCTCCATCATAGATCTCCGTCTGCTGGATTGGACACCTCCTCGTGCATTTCCATCCAGTCGATCTACTAGGGCCCGTTTTAACTATTTCTCTACCACCTCCTGGCTTAAAAATCTCGATTATAGATAGGAACCCCGTTTCCGCCCCGAATATACCCCGTCTCGCCTCGCCGCCGCTAGACAGACGGCCGCGGTACCAGCCGTCAGCCACAAAAACGGTAACAACGTTCCTGCCTGGTAAAAAGTAGTTGGACACGTCGTATGTTTGGTAAGAGATCCGTAGTTTGTACTCTGTCCAACCCGGGTCCATAGTGCTTTGGCTGATAGCCCTCCCGTTAATGAAGATTTTATAAACTCCAAAAGCGGTTACATGGAGTCGAGCAGTATTTAAAACTTCAACGTCGAATGAGTTTCGAAAAACGGAAACAGGTTTTGGCTTCTCCCAACCGTCAAAATCCCATGGTGTGGAGATGGGCTCCACTCCATTCGCCCTTTTACTCCAAGTTTCGAAGCCACCGATAAGTCCGCCTTCAAAAGTCAAAACGGATGTTGTCATCACCGTGTCAGATGCTGCATGATCTAACTTCCCTAGCTCTTCCGCTAAGTCTAGTGGTGATGCATCTCCTATCCGTGGTGCATCACCCTCTAGAGTACCGAACTCCCAACCATTGCCGAGTTTTAGATCGAAATATTCGCGCTTATCATGCCGAGTGAGAACCCCTACGACCGAAAGCTCATATACTCGTCCTGGCTCGACTTTTGGAAACGCTTTCGGCCATGGGATATTCTCGCTGCGCGAGGCTCTTGGGCCTAGGATACTAACCGGCCGAAGCGAGTGGTCTTCAGGTGTATCGCCTATACCCCAACTACGGAGTGATAGTACGTATGTTTGCTGCCACCAACCGTGTGAAGAGTGCGGCGATGAATAGGACCAGGAAACCGGAGGTGCCGGGTCGTCGACTCCCAAGAGATTCGAAGTATTTGAGAGTCGGAGATTGGTTATCTCGAGCGGTTGTCGGTCCGCCATGTTGTCGCTGGCTAAAGTCTTCACTTGAGCTTTGCTTAATTAAAATACCGATGTTCGCGACAGCCCTTCCAGGTCTGGGTACGAGACAAGCGACAGCCTTTGATTTATCCTAACTCTTTTTCGAACAGACAAATTTTCAGAACTATAAATTTTGACAAAGTCTAACAAGCCGGGCCATCTACAGCTAATCTCAGGCGTTATTCGCTTAGAACAGTGACGTCGGACAGGCTAGCTTTGGAGATCCGAATTCGAAACAGTTGTTGATAATTGATAACGAGCTGGTGTTAATAAAATTGTGGATGGAAATACGGTGCATGTCCAGGAGGAATCGATAAGTGGACGTGACGATTCTCAGGCTGGATTGATTCGATCGCGGAGATCTTTGTTTTGGATTAATGCGGGGATTTGTGCAACATCGTATCGATCTAAAATCCAACATGTTGACAGGAACAAGCACAGCAATAGCGACTCAGCCGCCTTGATCGAGTCTCAACCCGGACACATGCACCTTGAGCAAAGTGGGCCCAAAGGTTCGTGCGAAGTCGATCCGAAGTCTACTTACGCTAGTGCAGTTGAGCAACCAGAAATTAAAAGCTAAGCAGCCTAGCCACTGATTATTGAGTGTATACTTTCGAGCACCTGGACTCAATTCAATTGATCAATCCCATTAATATTGCATTGCTCGAGATATCTCTACCTAAAAGCTCTCTTGTATATACGTATATAAAAGTACGTACACCGTTTACAATTGATAATATTAATACAAAGTACGACCGAGCGCGAGCGCTACAACTTAAGGCGGCGCTAAGGCTGAAGCTTGGTATCACCTGTCGACATGTCCACGCATTCCCTCGTTAGTACATCGTGGTGTTGTATTTGTTGTCTACAACGCGGTTTGGAACATGGAACTGAAACCCGGATCCAGACCATGATTCGATGTTTCTAGAAGGTATCTTTGCTCCTCACCTTTGGTGGGTTTATTTCTAGGTTCTAATTTATGAGAGCAATATGAGTGGCGAAGGGGCTAAATAGCTTCTCATGCACCAAAAGTATTATTTATGTAACCAAGAATCTATATAATCTACTAGTATGGGAAATGTAATCTAGTTTAAATCTGAAGTAAAATCCGTTTTACGAATTCACTAGGCTGGAATGCTGCACTAGAGTACTTCACGTTGAAGATTTGTCGTGTACCAGTGGGTTTGGTCGGTTACAACCTTGATACTAACTGCTCCCCAGAACCCATGTAAGGAGATATCCCGCCCGAATTCTCCAATCTGGTTATGCCAGTCGTTCTCATTTTGAAATAATTCATCCCTTTCCACATCATCCCATTTTTGTTCCTCCTCGGCCTCAGCTCTTGATAATTCTTTGGAAATATTCTTAATATGCTGCATCCCACGCCATGCCGAAGCCTTGTGCCAATTTGTAGCTGTATCAATATCGAATTGAGTTTCATCCGTGTATTTTTCTTTCAACGGAGGGCGGAGCTCTTCTGGAAGATCCGTGCCAGGTAGCTGGATCTCTTCGAGGGTTTCGGGCCTAAGTTTCATCTCCGGATCTGTCATCTTCAGTTTAAAGGTTACAAGGTTATGTCCTTCTTCGGCCGCTCCATTTTTAGGGTCCTCCCAAGGCCTATTCCATGGGCTCCCAAGCTCGAGATCTCTTTCATCGGTAAAGTCCCCCAGTTGGAGCTCGAGAGGTACGCCTTGACAAAAGTACTCATTGAAAACTAATATTCCATCAAGGAAGTACGGATATGAAGCTAAATCGTGGATTGGGGTCTCAGAGTTAGCATATAAATATATTATGCATGGTAGGCTGACGTCGGTTAGCTCTTACGATTTACCCTAGTAGGGTTATACGTGATTTGTTCGAGTAGCCAGTCATCCCCAGACTCTTCCAGATTCATACATCCATCATCCATCCATTCAGTCGAAGTATCCGTCCAGCGCTGTACGCTAACGTCAACTGTCATATCATCTTCAGTAACCTCGTAATCGTGCTCGAGGAGCATGTCGTCCGGTGGTGCCTTCTGTACCTGCTTAGTAGTGATCCGACGGGCACTGACATTCGGCACGTCAATGAGCAATGCCCACAATATAGCCAGCGCGATTTTTAAAGATAAGCTGCAAGCCTTCATTTTGGCTTCTCATCGTCGGTACACTGCCGCCAAAAGTCCTGCAGGTTCGTTCTCAACAATAGAAGTTTGAGGCTGTGGTCCCACATGGGTTCCACGTTTGGATTCTGCGCAAACTAGCGCTTATTTATCTTATCGTTAGAGCATCCATTTTCACGATGGAAAATCGCTAAATGGCTCAATATCGATCACGATGAAGCGAAACTAACGTTGGCATCCACTAGTCTCCACAGGATATACGTATTCTGATACAGGCAAATTTAAAATTGGTTCTTTGATTATAGAAAATACAACCTGAATGTGAGAAAATAACCCGATTTAGGGAAGAAAACCATTGACGGAATACCATACACTGCTCGAAGTTTGGTTCGGAGGCATTTAGTTCCAAGCCTAACATATCTACCTCTAACTAGTATCGATATCCACAGCTACAAGCGCGCCCCACAGTACTTGGTCTGATCAACATGCACGCCAGGATAGCCTCCACGAAAAGCCGGAGTTATACTAAATGTTGACTCGGCGAGACACTATCGTGGGGGGTCTTAGAGTATCAAGTAACTTTAGTGTAAGGTTGCAGTTCCGACCGCTAAAAGCTTTGAGCACCTTAACCAATCAATTGCTCAAGCGCGCGCGCGCGTGGCCAACTGTGTGTATACGTGTAAAAAAAAATAATCTCAAAAATGTCTCCAGGCCGATATCTAGCTGGCTTGGTGTCAGGAATAGTAAAGTGAGGCTCAAGGGCATAAATTGGTACCTGGTACCTGGTACTCATCTAAATTCATTTGCACCCTAAGTTTCCCATCTTGTTGGCAAATTCCCGCACCTGGTAAAATACTCCAACGGTATACGGGGTCCCGAGCGTGCCAAGATATGTAGTAAAGCGGGTCGCATACGCGTATGGCAGAACGCCGGACAACTTGAGAATAAGATATGAAATGGGGAACTCACGGTCCACCTTTTTACGATTGAATACATTTCAGAAACACCTAAGAAACCATAGCTCCTACGCTTGGCTCACGAAGATTCTGAAAAAAGTGTAATGGTAATAATATTGCTACACTAGACCCGTCATCTGCGATCATAGCAGCCTCGTTTTGCTTTCATATATATTACTAGACTGAGGTGATTTCCGCCCCCAAGGAAGTTCAGGTTATTGTACGAATCTAGGAACCTTCAAGGAAAATAAAACTATAAATTATATTACTAAATGACGTTGCGACTGTGTTCTAATTATGCTCTAACTTTTCGACCTAATGAACGTCGTCCCTTCCAAGAAGTCCAGATTGGAACATCGTTGGGATCATGCCAGCCATCGCAAAGGGGCCCCGTATTCCCGGCACAGTGATTGGTAGTTATTGCTTTCGCGAAGACTTCCCATTCACCACTAGGAAGAGCACCACTCCTCAGTAAAAGCTCTGTTTTCTCGGTATTATCGGCATGGTATGTCATCTTTGTATAGGTCGTTCCAGCAACAGTACAACTGCAATGAAGATCGTTATTGGAATCCCAGTTGCAGTATACTTCCTGCCCCGTAATAGAGGGTGAAGCACCGGGGAAAGAGTCTATGAACATAGAGCCCGTGGGTGCTTGGTAGACTTCACCGGTGTCGGTATCCACGTATGTCGGTGTGCAATAATGGTACCACCTCCCACCTTCATCCACATTGGGATAATATACCTTCCCGTCAGGTTGACGAATGCTTGAACCCCCACGTCCACCCCAGATTTCCCAAACACCGTAGGTCATATCTATGTACAACGCCGTTTGGCTTGGTTCGAAGATTTCGCGGGGGAAGCCTTCGTCAGCACTAGTGACAGCAACCGCGAAAGCAGTGTACTGCACATTCACGACTGTCGTTGTAGGTTCAACTACAGTTTGCGTCACATCCTCTGTTGCAGCGGTATCGGAAGCAGTGACATAGTCGGTTGTAGTTACAAGCTCTATGACTGTTGTGGTCGAGGCAACGGTAGCCACACTTGGGAAGATTCCGTAGCAGGAGCAAGCGCTGGCATACCGCGCGCCGCTAGTGCATACAGAGGCATATGTTGGTATAGGACTCTCGGCCAAGGTTCTCGCAGCAATGGCACGGGCATTGACGGTACTAAAGGGGTCGGGATATGTCTGAGTGACAAGCACAGTACTATCGTGGTTGGTTTCTGTCACAACCGCATAGGAAGTTTCATAAACAATCTCTCTGGTCTCCGTTGTGATAGTCGTGCCCACCGTCGATGTTTCAGAAACAGTACTTATCAAAACGAGCGTTAGAAACGTCCCTAAAGAGAGGGGGAAAACAAAAACGGAGCGACTTACACAACGGACTGAGCTGTCACAGTTGACCAAACATAGTTTGAGCATTCCGTCGAAACCTGGGCGTAGCTTTTACTCCCGAAACCCCTCAATGCTACACAAGAAGTTAGATTGCTAAACAAAACATAGCGATGACTTCGGATATGCTTACCTCTCAGGCAATTATCAGCGTAGCATGCTGTGGGATTGGGAGTAGCAGTAACCGTCTGCGCGATTGACGCGCAAAATGCGGCGCCTACTAAAGTACGAACTGATGGCATGGCTGAATAACGACCGAAGACCGCAGCTGCTAGTTGAAGAAGAACTCAGAAAGATCAAGGACACCACGATGCCCTTTTATCTTGAATTTTCGAGCCCATTGCCACGGGATTCGGGCAGTGAGGCACAGCTGCTTCCGCTTTCCTCTGGGGCTGAAGTGGACCCAGGCAAGAATTGATGGCGAGAAAATTAGATTTTCTGCACAGGTGTGATGTGTCAATGGGCATATGTCAACCTTTTTGTGCATGGCGGGAAACCGTCAAATCTCCAAATTACCCGTCTTGTGGAGGAATCCGACGGTTGAGTTCAGCGACACCACTCTAGATACCCTGTAGATATACTGGCGTGCATTCGCCAAGAGATTAATGTCATGACACCAAGCCAGCGCGGTGAAAGCGAAAGCCGCATTCCGTATTTCCATTGAATCAAAAAGAAAACAAAAAACGGATTCAAAAAGTGGAAGGCCATGATTTTGGAAATACTTGTAGAAGGACGAAAGCACTGCGAAGAAATAGCCCATGAAGAATCGTTACTATACAGTGTCTAGTCAAGAAACTCAGAATCTTCCGACTATAAATATTTAAATATGGAGTCGGGCTCGCTAGTTGACCGTTAACCGAACCGGCCAACCCGTTATTTACTTAAGGGGTTGGCTGCAACCAATTCTGAGAATCCCGGCTAATAGCAACTGCTGTTATCATAAAATATTCGAAAATCGAGCCGAACCATGGAGCTAAGCCCTTTTGTGGACGTTGGGTATTGAAACAAGGAACGAATTCTCGCATCTATTTAATTTGTGGTCTGGGTACGGGCATATAAGCAGCGTCTACAAGGCCCGTCATTGATCAACATACGTTTTTTACATTAAATTTCTAGTCCCGTACTTGCGAGCTTTCACACCAACGTTCCGTGATTCATAACTTGTGGGCTTATTTCGCTATCAGAACTGAAGACTACTGCTTATTACCGCCTCTATGTACGTAAATACATGTCAGTAGCTAACTAGTACTAATGAACTCGAATTTGGCTGCCATTAATTTGAAGTCGATGCAATGCGCGCGCTGCTAAATTATAAAGTCGGAACCATCCCAGGCTCGGAGCGGATCAATTTGTGAAGCGCTTGAACTTGACCGACCGGACCGATCACGATATTGACCCAACTTGGAACCAATTTTCGAAAGTCCCTGTTTAAAACCATGGTGTCCGATTAGCCCGAAGCTAAATTAACCTTTGTCAGTGGTTGTTATAACGTTACGTCCGGCCGGTTCGGTTATAAGTCAGTTCGCCGATAAACAACACGATATCATTGTTGCATTTTTCAATGCTATCATATTAAGAGATATCGTGACACTCGATCGAGATATTAATAACGTGTTCCAACGTCGAACGCGATCAGGCGAAAATCAAAAGGGCTTAGCCGTTTAAAGTAGTAAGTTCCTTCGGGCTGTAACTCCGTAGAGTCTATCTAAATGCCTTAGCTTGCTTAAATTCTTGTATTTCCAATGTTTGTACCTCTAATCTAGTTAGCTAGAGCACCGCCACCAAACCCTCGGGACAAAATTACCAAACTAGGTAATAAAGACCACAGCTAAACCTTAACCCCCATTGCAAGCTATCGAGGAGGATTTTATATATAGATAGAAATGCTTCTCAGAACAAAAAAATTAGCATTAGCAATCGAATCGGTTTCATAATGTTATATTAAGGCCCCCCCAACGCCCCACCAGATACTTCGCGATATCTATCACAATAATTGTTCATCCTCAACTTATACATAATTGCAATACTAGAATGGCATATCAGGTCGATTATAATGCCTATAGGACCTATCAAAGCGATTGTGGGGCGAAGTTTAATGACACGGCGCAATTACAAAACCAAACCGCCCTTTACGACGAAAACTCCGAGTACATCTGCGATATTTGCAAATCTCATAATTTCTCTGGCATGGTATACCACTGCAGTACATGTCTTAATGGAGACTTCGACATGTGCGAATCTTGCCGAGCTCAAGGTCGCAATTGCTTTTGTGTTCGTAGCGGAAATATAACCCCCCTGCGTATCATCCCTGGGAAAGGTCGAAAATACGGTACTATAGCTGGAACGGGAACGAATATAGATCCAGAAGATCTTGCAGGCACGACATTATCGGATCTGCTGCCTCTTAATATTACCTTAAACGACCCTCTCGAAAATCCGGAACTATTGCCTTATTACCAACGCTTCGCCGCATATACGGATACGCACCGAAACCCCCCATATAACACATTCTTGTGCACTAGTACCCATGAATACGAAACATGGGAGAACGAATCGTATAAGCCCCAAAGGGCGTTTTACGAACAGAAAATTGCCGACTTCAATGAAATCGTGAACGAAGCGAGACACTTTGCGCAGTATAATGCTAGATCTGGAATTAAAGGATGGGAATATCAAACTCCGGACGGAGAGCTGGTGGATACCCTGGACTTTGTAATACACTTAGCTATTAAACTGGAAGAAACCTATAAGGACTTATCCGATCTAGTTGATGAGATGAACAAGCAGTGGGCGGCAAAAGAAATTTATGAGGCACAAAGGAATGGAAACCATCAACATGTGAGCGTATGCGAGGGATGGTTTTCGAAGGTGGCAAGAGAGGAAGCGGTCAACTACCTCAGGTCAAAATACGAGCGACTGACTGAGACTCTAAAAGATCTGGAGATAGCTGTCAAAAAGGCTCAAGCGCTCGAGAAGTATGCTTGTGATATTGTTATTGCTAAAGCATCAGCGGAGGTGGACGTGATAAAATCAAAAGGCCAATTCCAGTCGACACACGAAGAAAGAACGAAAGCCACCGACACTTTAAAACATCACTACGATATACGACAGAAATTAGAGGAGCGACTACTGAGGTTTAGAAGAGTACACATAAATTCTTATCTAGCTTACCGGCTATCGGAATCCCCAGAAAATGAAATAGCGGCCAAATCCGAATGTGAAACTTCACTAAATGGAGCCACACGAATAGAGGAGGAAGCGATACGAAGTATTTCGGAAGAATACGATATCAGAGTTACCAAATCGCTGCTGCCTGCTATATCAAGTGTCTCCGCAATGGTACCCGCTTTGCCGCAATATTATTCAGCACCAGCGAGCCAAACCAGTATCCAACCACCGCCTTTGCCGCCACAAGATGGTAGTGCCAGCACAACTTTTCAGACTTCCAACGGTTCGGCACCCACTAGTACGACGGTCTCAGGGAATCCACCGAAATTTCAGATGCCGTTATCATACTATAGCAATATGCTAACTCAGCAGCATGTGGTATGTACCCTCCCAAGCTATCCCTGAAGCAAATGTGGGGTAACTAGCCGGCACATTCGCTGCTGCCTGTTTTTGCCATGTTGTTTCATTATCCTAGATACCATACTAACAACCGAGTATCTTACCAGACAACTATGAACATTATCAACAATATCGCTGGAGGAAATACAACATACAGTGTTATAAATCCGATTACCGGGTTGAAATACTGGTGACATATCGGATGGAAGCGTGGACAATAGCGCGATATCAAATCTAGATATCTATAGAAAATTTATGGTCCTACTAGACTTATTAGGATACCATTAGATACCCTGTACATATATTACTATATTAATAACGATTTGATAAACAGCTTCAGCAAACAGAATTCAAGGTAATCCAGGCAAGTTGCTCGACTAGTGGACCGTATGCTTGCTATCACAATCTAGATGCAAAGATCCTTTGATGGGTATCCTAGTTTAATGGCAATCGCTGTAGGCGAATACCCATTATAGATTAGATTTAAGCTTTCTTGAACAAATATGATGCTGCATCGGCAGTGAAGGATCAGAATAGAATTAAGACAGTTGATGGGTTGAGACAATCGTTGGATTAGACCATACCATGCGGACGGTTAAGACCGGGTATGAACTCGCCATGCGCATTGATGCATCAACTGTGATAATAATCTAGCTACCACACCTCGGAACCCGAGCTTGTGGCAATTTGCCCATGGGCTATATGATGATCACATCAAACACAGACGGTACGAAAGCATTCCCTAGTGGAGAAGAATGGAAAGATAACACCTGATTTTTGACTCCTGTCGGAACCCAGGTCTAGCGTGAGGGGTGAAGATTCAGCTGGACACAGAATGTGTCGAGTAGTTTGGGTGGCCATACTCAACATCACCTTATCCACGGATTGCTAAAGCAGCCTGTTCATTCTTACACTATTAAGAAATTTCACTCCCGTAATGATTTCATAATCATCACTTCTGATGTGGCGCCCAGTCCGAGATGGACCTTCCCAATTTCGTAATCGGTACGGGGAAGGTCAATATCAGCCGTGCATCCGGTACTTATACATGATTTAAGTTCAGCGTACGTTACTCCATAAAGCTCGAGCTCCTGGGGCTAGACCAAACGTCACGTTCCTACGAAAAAAAAATAAAAAAAAATAAAAAAAAAATCTGTGTATAGAATACGAGAGTCTTGGCTAAAATACTGGCATGTATCGAGGTTGCTTCCGAGTCTTAGCATAAGCCAAATGGCTTAGTATAAGCTGGGGGTCTAAGCTGGGAATGCTATGAGACTATACTAAGTTGAGGTGATTTTATAGGTTCTGTTCGATTCATGTCTCTGCACTGACAGACTGGGTTATCGGGAAATCTCATAATATGACTTCTTAAGAGCCAGTGTCTAAGATCAAGCCGCCCTGGATCTCTCGAGGTAAGTAATGCTTGAATTCCGCCAAGTGGGGGGTTGTATGAGGTATGGTCGACTAAACGGAGCTTATCTTTTCCTTGCAAAACTTGTATACCGATATGAAGCCATTTATCCATACCTAGTCGAACTCAAGCTTCGGGCGCCAATGCAATAACTCGAAGATTTGGGTCTTTAGGCAGCCGCTTCGCAAGGGTAACATTGCATGGTTATGGTGGTATATAAAAACGTTCTAAACTTGAAATTCGGCTTAAATACCGAATAAATTCGAAGAGCAAAGGCAAGGTGTCAGAATAAGGTAAGACCCACTTAGTGCGGCCGAAAAAAAAGAACTACATGCACTACGGGTCGACTCCTGGACCACGCGACAGGATACTGGACCGGCGGGAAAAGCTTGCAAGGGTAGGTGGGTTTGTGTACTGCGTATGCACGGAGTACAGGTAAAGCTGATCATACTAGCAGAGGGCGATCGCTGGTGATAGGAACGCAAGATAGTGAGGCAATTCTAACGACCCACCAAACAACGTCTACCTGTGGAGACCTAATCGAATACGATGTTGCAAAGCTAGTAACGCCATCGTTCCGAAGATTAAGCCATGAATATCAAATCACGAGCCAAGTCGTGTTGTGTTGCAAAGATGGAGTAAGCTGCTTGTGGTTTGATGTTGACTGGCCTCAAGATTAGGCAGCAGCCTAACTGTGGAGATCGGTTCTGGTATCGGTTGGTGTTAATCCAACTGGAAACAGGATAAGTTGAAGTCGCAGGGTTGATCATAGGCGACATTTAGTTCAAGAGCTGGTGTTCTGCAAGTGATTGGAGGGACTATTTGATCTTCTCGCACATTAGACATATTTCTTTTCTGATGGAGATGCCCGATGGTTTGTCTTCAGAAAATGCTTTGCAGATGTCTCCCGACTTGGCGCATGCGGTGGCTTGCGCCGAAGCTTTACATGAGGCTCGTTTAATCTCGTGGCAGGCGGGGGAGCTGGCTGGGTTAGCGTCGGGCCATCGAATGTTCTTTTCTATTTCGTGGCTCCGAGGGCTTGCTCGCCACTTTTGCCCGTAACGGGAAGTTGCGAACTTCAATGACATGTACATGTACATGTAAATGCCACTAAAAAAGCCGAGGTTTTGAATGTCGCTCTGGCGCTGGTCGACAGCACATAGAACTCAAGATGTTGATCAGAAGAGTACTATTGATGAATTACCTAAGAATCATACCGTTCTCTATGATTTGGCCTTCATATCCCGTATGAACAGACCCGAGACGCCTGCCTCTCGCGCCACTCTATTTCTTTTTTTTCTAAAAATTTATTTTGAAAGCTCTATCACATGCCTTTCAAAGTAGTAGTGAGGACCCGCTAGATTGGATATCGCGAATGTTCTTTCTCGAACCCTCGAACTTAAATCAAAAGAGAAAGTAACAAAGCACGTTATTGTCCCTGGAGCTGGCGTTTTCTCCTCTCGGTACCGGCTGGCTGACAAGTTTCCCGCGGTAAAGGGTCCCGTTAATGAGCATCGAGTGAGCAGCTAGTTGTGGCGTTGCAGGATATCGGAAAGACTCTCACAGTTGGAAACATTGTTTGGATCAGATGTCTCTCCATTGAAAAAGTTTAAAAAACCTTTTCAAGACAACCAGGGCCACAATGGGTCAACAGTCTCGTGAGACCAGTGGAATTGAAGAACAGGCTTTTTCTTATCTGGCCAGTCACGGGAGATCGATGCTGCAAATATCAGGCAAGTCATCTTGGCGATATTGACGTATGTTTGATGGAGTTCTTGATTTCCAGCGTTGGCCGCAAGTAGAGTACATTTTTCCATATGGAATGCTTCGACTCGAAGGAATAAATCCCACCACACCATAAACCTCCAAAGCACGGAACGTCCTGATCTGGAAGGTGGTGGTTTTCGCATTTTCTGTGGATACGGTACCCACATTTATTTGGTGCGCTAAGATGGCTCGGGAACCCATGTATTAATTTTAGTGCAGGGTAATCGATAGCGGCGAAAAATAGCCAGGAGCGGAGGTTTAGGGCGCGAGCGACAATCATTCTCATCGCGAAATGGTCATCTGCAACCAACCAAATGGCGGCCCCCAATCCTCAAGCCCGAGGTATCGATTTTGTTTCTGTGTTCTGATGCCTGGTCGTTTTGCCTCGCACATACCCCGCCGATAGCTGTCATATGAATTCGAATTTTGACCGCTCGTTCTGGTACCTTTGATAGCGAATGCAGGGGTGAGATTTGGAGGTATGTCTGATTACTCGGTGCCACCATCCACCATCCTATTTTCGATGGGAGATAGGCATAGAATACACCTCTTCTCGAACCTTGTTCTACGCGGGGAGTCTTGTCCGGGGCACCTTCGAGGAGAGACAAGAGAAGAAGGGAGAAACATAAAACGATGCTGTTCGCCATGCGAGAAAATTTTCTGATCCTCTTGTTCTGAGCTGACAATTGTGCTTTCCCTTTCCAATTACTTCGTATAGGACATCGCCAGTCATGTCGGAAAAGCAGGTCGAAGATATCGAGGCAAGCCGCCTACCAACCACCTATTCGGGTCCGGCCATTGATGGTACCGTCAATGAGCCTACCATTGAGAAGCGCGACTCGATCGTGCCGTCAGAGGGTGTACCGGATGACCTCAAAGAAGAACTTGAGCAGGCTCACATTGATGTCTATGCTCCCTTTCCAATCGACGAAAATGCAAAAGAAGAAGGAAATATCCTGACCATCCGAGCGTTGTTTGTGGGATGTGTTCTGGGTGCTTTGGTCAATGCTAGCAATGTTTATCTTGGTGAGTTTGGTCGTAACGTTATCCAACGCCACCACAACACGGTTAGACTAACGGCCCGCTGCAATATCATAGGTCTTAAGACAGGTACGGTTGACTATTTTCTGGATGGCTACGACGATTCCGATATTACGGATTGGATTGATAAGTTCTAACGGTTTTGCTTAGGATGGACTTTTACCGCCAACATGTTGGGAGCTTTGGGTGGCTTCGCCATTATCAAGCTCATCTCTCTCACCAAGATCCCATGGATTGGTGGCTACTTCGGACCTATGGAGAACAATATCGTTCAGACAACTGCTACAGCTGCCGGTGGTCTCGGAACGATCTTCGTTTCCGCTGTTCCTGCCCTGTATCAGATGAATCTCCTTTCCAAGAATCCCGCCGACGACTACTGGAAGCTCATTTCCTTTACTGCCGTCTCAGCCTACTTCGGATTTACATTCGCTGTTCCATGTAAGAACACTGTCATCGATTTATATTTCAAGATAGTCGCTCACATGACGTGCAGTACGAAAGTTTTTCATTATCCACATCGCCCGTGAACTAAATTTGGTTTACCCAACTGCCTCTGCCACTGCTTTAACGATTCGCAGCATGCACTTGAGTACCGGTGGACTTGAAAGTGCTAAGAAGAGAATTAAGGGTCTTTCTATTGCCTTTATCTTTGCCTTTATCCAGAGGGTTGTTTCACAGTATGCCATTGGTATCCTCTGGGACTGGCACATATTCTGGTGGGTCTACACCTGGGGTGGCAAGGGTGCCATTGCTCTGGTCAATTGGGGTTGGTACCTTGAATGGACTCCTGCCTTCATCGGTAGCGGTATGCTCGTCGGTCTCAACGCTGCCTACTCTTTCCTCGCTGGCTCCATCATTGCTTGGGGTATCATCGGACCAACCCTTGTAGCATACGATGCTGCCTTCTGCCAACGGGCATCTGAAAATTACCCTGACATGTGGAATTGCAACGGGCTTCGTCTCGCCGATCCTAAGAACGCACCTTCTCCACGTTACTGGATGATTTGGCCCGGTGTCCTTCTCATGATGGCCGTCAGTTTTGCCGAACTCGCAGTGAACTATAAGATCATCGGAAAGGCTTTTGGCGCTGCCACAACCATGGGAGCCAAGCGCTTGAATTCACTCATAGAACGCCACGGAAAGTCTAACAAATTCATTGCCAAGATCGCAGCGAGGCCAATTTCTGGTGATACCATGCAAGACCCTTCGCCCAAAGAAGACCAGGTGCCAACATGGATGTGGGGTATTGGATGTGTCGGTGTCATCATTCTCACCTGTGTCGTCCTTGGCCTCCAATATCAATTCCCAGTTGGTTATTCCATCTTATCTCTTATTCTGGGATTATTCTTCGCTTTACTCGCTATCCAATGCACTGGAGCTACCGATATCACTCCTATCACCACTGTCTCCAAGGCTTCGCAGCTCATTATGGGCGGTGTCACTAAAGGCCAAGGAACTGCTATGCACACCGCTCAGCTTTACAACTTAATGTCCGGTGCTGTTGCTGCTGGTGCAGCCTCTCAGTCTACCGATCTGGTAAACGACTTCAAAGTCGGCTTCCTACTCAGGACTCCACCACGTGTTCAGTGGTATGCTCAGGGTGTTGGCTCCTTCGTCAGCATCTGGCTTGCTCCTTCGATCTTCGTCCTCTTCACCAAAGGTAAGATACTAATATATTCACCACCAAGGTAGCTGTACTAATAGTTTCATTTTGTAGCTTATCCGTGTATTGTCGACCTTGAGCTCTCGGACTCCTGCGATTTCCTAGCTCCATCAGTCTCTGCATGGCGCGCGGTCGCGGTCGCCATGACTGACCCGAGCTTCCCCATCCCTACCTCGTCCGGAATTTTCGCCATCGTCATTTCCATAGTTGGTGTTCTTGTTGTCATCGGTCGACACTACCTCAACTCGACTGGCCACACCAAGGCTGCGAAATTCATGCCAAACATGATGGTCCTCGGTCTCGGCTTCTTGCTGCCACAGACACAATATTCCACTGCTATGTGCATTGGCGCTACCATCGCCTACCTCTGGCAAAAGAAATGGCCTCTTGGGTTCGAGATTTATTGTTTCAGCATTGCAGCTGGTCTGATTGCTGGTGAGGGTATTGGAGGTGTCATTAACGCTCTTTTCCAAGTCGTCAACATCTCCGGCAACACCCTTGGAACCAACGTTGGCTGCCCTGATCATTCTTGTTAAACGGACTCTCCAAAGTTCCGCTCTGCATTGATAATGGGTGATTTTTTCACTCTGCAAAGACTCATAGCCGTATATAGCGCTTCATTTAATGTTCTCGTTCGCGAGTCCTGTAGATGTCTGTTTTATGTGCTATTTCTGTCAACTTCGGGAACTCAAGGTTTTCCAAGTTGGCTTTGGTCACGATTTTCCTATTTTACTTACATATTAGTATATACTTAATGATAATAATTCGGGCTTATTGAATATATATATATTGACACAGTTCCAGTGCTAGCTAGACGTTAAGCGAAAACTTTTCAACCACCGTAGCGGTCATTAGTCCTCTAAAGGTTAATCGGAATTCTATTAAGTATATAAAAATCATGTAGAATATGGATTTTCCCGCTAGTGTTTATACTTGTTCTGCCTTTCACTTATACGATGAACGCAGAGGCGGTAAAATAGGCGTACTAGCTGCGCAGCCGAAATGTCTCATATCGAGTCCATATTTAGATGTCTAGGCATAAATGTATCTTCCCTTGCAAGACCTTTAGGATAGTCCTAAGGACGACCTTGAGTGTCATCTAATCCTGCTTCTTTACTGATTCCCTCCCAGATTATCTCCCTGACGAACCAATGGTTCCGAATGCGTAAAACCTGTATCATTACCCATATATACAATTCTAACACGCATGCGAAACGGATATTTTTCGGTCGATTCATAACCAGTCGTGAGACAATCACCTTGAACTTTTTTTTCTTTTGCGAGATAATCGATAAACCGAGCTTAAAATTTATAAAATGAAACCTATTCATCTTGTAAATAGAGCACAGCGCATAAGGACAACAAAATAACATATTTGCTAGGAAATACACAGAAATCTTTTCCACGAAGGAATCAAGAAGTGTGGTAGCAATTTTGTGAGTTGATCGGCTGTGCACTGGTGCTTCGAGGTTGCAGGCTTCGGCCGTGCGGATATCGGGTATGTGTCGAAGTTTCGAAGCCGAAATTGGTGAGCTCCCTGAGTATAACTTGGATTCACCTAGACTCTCATAGTAAATACTAAAATAACTTCTCGAAGGCGAACGTATCTAGCCTCGACGTCAGTTGGGGTCCACAACTGCGGCAGTCGTGGTAACTTCGAACTTCGCTTGCCTCGATTAGAGTCGTGATGAACGATGACCGTGTGCTATCGTCCATCTATGGTAGCGGCTATGGTCCAGTCAGATGACCGACCATTCATCACGGGTCTACGAATGATGGCCCGTCATTGTAACTTCTATGAGTTCTCCGGGAAGTAACTGAAGCTGGCCACCGGGGCCAGCGTTACCATCACGTTACACGGAGGAGAAGATCGAGGCTATGAAGGTCGGTCAACACGCAAAATACCACACATTCTCAGAAGCTACTGGCTAATTCGAGAATATAAAGCTTGGATTAGTCTTGGAAAGGCGAATTACTTCACAAAATTTTGTAGACAAGGCTTGGAATTTGGGGATGTCATACGACTGTTGCTGAGACGGTAGAGTGGAGGAGCTGGATGGTGGTTTAGTTATTAAAGATGTCGAGGTGCAGCAACTAGCAAATTTATCAAAGTGGAAACACAGTCCCTTCCAGCACCCTCCACCATTGACCACGTCAACTTCTTCAACCCTCGGCATCGTTTCTTTTCCAAGATCTCTTCTTCGTCATCGCCATCCTGCCACAGTGCCTCCCGTCTCCCTATAAAGACTTGGACTAGGATATTCTCTCCTTGGAAGCCTCGAAAACCTCATCACTCGATCTCGGTCCTAGAGCTTCATCTGGCTCTTGAAGCGAAAGAAAAGTAGCTTTACCGCCACCAATCGCACCTCACCGCTAATATGTCTGACCAAGGGGCAATCTCCATTTTCCCGGCTATTGGCTCGGATGATTTGATCTCCTTATCTTCGCCACCTCAACATAGTCCCGATGAAGCCCGGTCTCCGTCACCCTTTGTGATGCCTTCGCCAATTGGAGAGGGTGAATCTCCAATATCGACTACTCTAGCTAGTGGCCATAACTTTGAGATTGGAGGGTTTCTCGGCCAGTATGAGGATGTTCACGAGGGCATACATCGGCCTGGTCACATTCACGGGTCACCACCCAGCCGTGCTTCCTCGGGATTAGCCAGTCAGATATTCCCGGAACGTGTCTTCCAGCATTTTCAGGAGTTTGACCGGGGGCCCACCGAGGTTCCTGAAGCAGAAGTTTCGGGTAACACCGAGTTCTCGGATTTAGGTCCGACTGGTCAAGATCTTGCCAGCAGGCTTGAACAGTTATACCTGCAAGCCATTAATTCAGCACCCACTGATGATAGCGACCGTTTCGAAATTTTGACCACTAGTACTTCTTCTGATAATCTCCGTGATCGTATTGGGTCATTCTCAGAAGCCATCAGGGGTCCGACACCACCCCTTCCGCCTCCAGATATTTTTTCCTCTAATGTAGAGCACGACCCTCAAATGGATTGGGAGGTTTTGAAAGCTAAGATGAGTTATGCTTACAAGGAAAAACTCGATAATGGCATTCTTGACTCTCTTACCATTCAAAACACTGATGATTTTGTCTTTTTCGATGTCAAGTACACCCACATCGGCGACTATCTCGAAATTGGCTTCGCCCGGACGCCTGTTCAGGTTTGCTTGATGAAGTATAGTGGCGAAATCATCTATCAGGCAAATCTTGCAATGTTTGATCCTCGTAACGGGAAAGAAGTATTATCGATGATACAATGGCTTGACCTTGTTCTAGACTACCAGTGCACTGGTGCAATGTCACGTCGCTGGTATGATGTTACACGAATGGACATAGCCATTGCCAATATGCGAGGATACTTCTGGTCCACTGAGGTCCCACGTCGCACGATTCATCAAATGAAAAATGACCTCAAAGCTTTCAACTTTCGTCACAAGATTCTATTCACACACGACGGTAACCTTCGACCCTACGATATTCTACGAAAGCTTCTCCCTGAAGCCACCCTTCCGCCTCGTTTGGTCACTATGAGTAGCTATAAACTCATCAAAATAATCCTCCCCGAGATGCCCCTCGACCTTTACGAATTCTTCTACCACCTTGTCGATCTCGATACTTTTGACGACCCAACCGCCCCGGTTCTACACAAACATGTCGCCACCGACGATACTACATACATCCGTCAAATATTTTCGTTCTTCGTTCGTGCTTGGGAGTCGTTTCAATCCGAGGAGGATGGCCGACCACGCGAAGATGCCCCTGAACGCTTAGTCGATGTTTGGGAAGGGATTCCACCCGATAGTCCACTCTTTGAGCCCGTTAGTGAGAGTGATAACGACGAAGATATGGGTATGACACTCTCCGAGGTTGAGGCCTTCGAATTAGAGGCCGAGCAAGAAGAAGATTTGATATCAATGGAAGAATTGGAGACAAGAAGTCTACCCCCACCGGGTTTAACTCTGTCTAGAACCCATGAAAGCGAAAACTTCAACACTTTTGCCGCTCTCATAGGATCTAAATCCAACGTAGCCGTGGCCGAGATCTATCGTTCGGCTGGAGAGGAACACATGCAGGACCCCACCGCTTCGTTACGTTCTGACCTTTGGGATTACGACTAATCATTCGTCTATCGCCTCATTATCGCGGCGGTGTTTATTTGGAAACTAGGCAACTCAGAATCTGGAGCCTGGATCTAGCTATCTATTACTTGAGCACGTAGAATCGGCGATGACCTCCTATCTTGTCACGGTCACAAGATATATTGATCGAAAAACGCCAGACACGACTCAATGAGACTTATTAATACGTCAATAGTTGACACACATAACCTTAGTCTAAACTACCTAATTATTCAACTCTTTCACACTCACAATTAGTTCCAACACCAACGTCTGCTCATACGTTTCGTCGAGGATATTCTGGGCAGCATATTCAAATGAAATAACATATTTTTTCCTCCGTGAGGGTGAAATCCGCAATAATGGAAAGAACTAAGCCTCATGGCGTCTGGTTTAAGAAACTAGGTTTAATGCTAAGCTCCCTCGAACCCATAACTTACCCATCCTTACCGTACTTGTATTTGCATGCAAACATATAGCTAGCGCCGGCCGCGCGATTTAACCGTCTCATCTCGTGTGACGGCTGGTGTGATTCCATAGTCTATAAGACGGATCGTAATAATACGCGTATACGGTGTATGCGGTAGCGGTTTCTAACGGGGAGGATCAGGAAAACACTGCGGTGTATACTTCTCGAAGCAAGATTCAAACACCCCACATCAGATAAACTACCCTCCTCTTTTGGGCTAGTTCCCCGCTAATTACTATCGTTTTTACCTTTCTTTCGAAAAGGCTAGGTCAGAGACAAGTTGAAAGGTTAATAATGCACAATGAATTAACCTTCAAATTACTTTGGGGGGCCTTTCACCATTTTAACGACCCCGAGCTCCATGCATATCCCCATTTCAAATTCGGCTAGACCTTCGTATTTAAAGTACGGAAGGCCTTGAGTTGATTAATCTATTTAGATATAGTTATAAACAAGCAGCCAAACCCACGCAGTATCACTTCTACGTATGTAACAAAACTAACTCTTAAGGTCTCGAACCGCTATATCGATATCCCATATGATCATACCCATGCAAAACCCTAAAGGATATCTATCCTCCGTCACACCGACACGTGCAAGCACGCATTTTCTCGCGGTTCGTCGAAGGGCCACTCATAAAACCAAATCGTAGATCGCCATATTCAATTTCTATTATTTGGTCAAATGGGGAGGCCAGGCCGCTATCTGGGGCTCCCAAGCCTTCTAACCGGCTTGTTTTTCGTATTTGTTTCTCTCCCTTCGTAAGTCAAAAGTTAAAATTCCCAAAACCGGTCAACTCGTGATCAAGGATTGTATCCTCGGGTTTCTGAAATTTTACAGCCGAACCAACCTAATATCTTAATTCTGACCATCAGGGTGACGGCGTTGAGGAAAGCAATACCGTATGATTCAATATGGTTGCCTATGGTCATCGCCAACCGAACACCACTCAGATATCTCGTAGGGAATTCGACAATTATCCATCAGCTACAAGATAACTACTGTCGAATTAGCGATAGTAACGAAAGCCCGGATTTGGAAACACCAACCCTAACTACCCTAACCAGTGTGATCGGCGATATAGTTGCAAAACTAGACGCAGTTATACCGGCGGTTCAGATCGCATTGGACTTCATAAGCCGAGGTGAGGATTTGTCGGAGCTTGGGATTGCACCGATTGCGTCATCGGGTCCGCAAGACCTTGCCTTGGTTTCGAATTTGAGAGATCAACTTCAAGAATATCTCTCAGTTGTCTCTGGTTTCCAAAATACTATGCTTATTTCAAAAACATGGTTCGACGATATGCCGGTCATAGACAAACCCTTTACAACGCTCTCACAGAATATATCGCCATTTCTTTGTATTATATGGAAGTGCATCTCCTATGACGTTCGTGGACAACCTATTCCGTTTCCGGGATCCAACCCGGCAGATATACTCGCCGCTTCAAACACCGTTGCAGTAACTGTAGACGTAGATCCGGAGGGCAGAGAAGAATTCACGAAGACTATAGATGGATTTAGAAGGGTCCTAGATATTCAAATCGAAATGGATAAGGCAATCCTCGAGTGGTTTGCTGTTACCGTCGACAATCGGAATTACAATTTCCAAAGTCTACTTCCTGGGTGGTGGATTGATAATCATGGTAGTACTATCGAATCTGTGATCTCCAGGATTGACAATTGGGTTTACTGTTGGAAAATTTGGGCCCCTCTTGATAGCCTAATCAGAGCTGCCAACTCTATAAAATCTTTGAGCATTTTTCTTCCGATCAGTGAGGGATCTACTTTAGTTGCGCGGCCTGGAGAAGGCTGGCCTTGGGAAAATTAACAAGCACGGAGACTTATCGAGATTTTTCCGAGCTTCTGAGTGTAACTTAGGCGGATTCTAGAGTTTCCCTCAATAATGCATCCTACGGTTAGATTCCGTAGATGCGAAGAAATGTATTTAGCGGTTTTATCTCAATTCACGGTACTATACCGATATTTCCACGAAATATTAAAACGTTAATTTTGAACGCGCGCACTTGTCTCATGCTCAGACCTGGAAGAAATGTAGCATGAATACTATAATTCAATATGATAAATCGTAGAAACCCTACTCCGGAGGGGTTGGAGAAGCAAGCCTCCAATTAGTATCTTTGAATTAAAAGAAAATGCAAACAAGCTCTTACGGGGTATAATTCTCTCATTCTAAAAGTTGCATGTGGTTATGTACGCATACGTAGGCATATGAATATAGATATATCCCACTTCACAAACTTCAACAGATAAATGACGACTTGGGAACATATTATTAATAACCATGTAGCCAAGTGGCTAAAAAAAAAGGCGATAGATATGGTGCTTCGGACGCCTCTGAGAGAGGTATGGTGGATGATCATATTGCTGCTTTGCAGCTCATCAAGGTAGCTATCGCTCTTGCGTTCTTATCCGTTAGCCAGGTGGTCGGGAATTTCGTCGTAATAATAATGCATGGTTACTAGTGTTGGCGCCGTAAATCCGATCCAAGAATGGAGTATTGAATACAAACCCTACTGGTTCGATACTATCAAACTACTTAAATCCCCGATCTCGGGCATCCTTCGCATTATGGATGATTATTACATAGACACCGAATATTGTCCCATTTCCGAGAAAGAAGATGTTTTGGGGACCGGGGAGTCGCTGGAGCGTTACGGCATAATATTGCAAAGAATTCTCCCAATGTTCAACGAAACGCTTCCAGACATTTCCCAAAATGGCAGCGAGATTGATCTGAGGGTCTGGAAGGAAGTCGGAGAGACAATCTCCGCATATCTTCAAGTACTGGAAAGGCTATACCCCGAAATGGCAAGTGCGGGCCTATGGCTAGCCCGGATTCCTAGTTACAATTATGCCGGAAACAGTTTTGAGACTCAGGAACAAGCCTTGCTTTGTTTAATAGTCAATTGCACATATTATGATAAATCGGAAAAGCCTTTACAGAAGGATGAAATTGAGGCTAGGTACACCGTTAGATTTGACGAAGGTGCACAGCAGAAATTCGTCGACGCTGTTGAGGAGATTTGGGTCAAGTTTGAACTACATCTCAATATTATTGATAGTTTAGCGGGTTGGTAGGAGGATTTGGGTTTGTCAACTTTCAACGGGTTGAAGTTGTTATTTTCAGAGTTAGATGGCCTCGAGAAAATTGAAAAGACTCTAAAGTTTGTTATATTCGGAATAGATGGTTGGATGAGATGTAGATCTTCTGTGGTCACGTCTCTCTGGGAAGCTTTGAAAAAATTTCCTAGTGTGGAAGATATTGCAGAAGAGATGTCGAGAGACCTTTAGAAATCAAGCTACATAGCCCTTCAAATATTTTAACACCATATGTAGATGGTCAGCTTTCGAACCGTTTCAATACGGAGCTAAGTCATGAGTGTTGTACCTTACATGAAGTATAAGTAGTACGTAGAAACGAGTCACCCTCGCATCAGGGTATACAAGTTCTTTGCGCTATCGGGCTCAGGAAACAAGGTACCCATATATGAGTTTAGCAATAGCCTCTATTTTTATCATTATGCTCCAGAAACAGCAGCCTCTGCTCAGCATGCGAGTTGGCTTTGATATTACACCATAAGACCAGTTCCATTACACGCGCCGCTATGTACGAACCTATTAACTTGAAAACTGAACAGCTCTCAATCCACCATTGCAATTGACATATTCAACCCGACTAAACTACATTCCTACACCTCAAGAAGCAGTTCGCGACATGTGCCACTGGAAGTACTTTCACAATTGCAAGAAAACTCTCAACAAATGGGAGAAATTGACCCCGGGTCCTTTTGGGGACTGCAAGTGCAACGAGGAGGCCGAATTAATCGAAGTCAAAACATGTGTCGCGTCTTGTGTCCTCACCAGGGGGTATAAGCCTTGTGACCCACAGAAAGATGACATCCCACCTGAAGCACATACACGAAACGAGCTTAAGGAAGCAGTTCGGGACTACAAGGATGGAAAAATCCGCGCAACTGATTTGGTCAAGACATTCTTGGGGTGGCTAGGGAGATGAAATATGTTTCTGAGCAACCATGTCGACAGCACCATATTTCTGACAAACCCAAGCTTGATTCATTGCTGTACGCAATAACACGATGCATTTGAGGCAAGAGCAAACAAGCTTCAAGTTCGTGACGATAAGATCGTGAGCTAACCACCACTTAATCTGTTGCAGATATCTCAACTTTACGGTTATCTTGTCTCGTATCTAGACCCGGAAGCGGTTATTCAAGATTTTGAATTTTGAACCTAACGCCCATTCTCGTACGTATTATGTTCCATCGTGAGGTAACGATTTCTAGAGTATAGAAAGCTAATCCTGAATAAAGGACTACGACTACTTTTCCTCTCCCTATCATACATCATCCAGAAAATCTAGCGAATCTCCAGTTTGAATTCTCCTACATTTCCACCAACTATTTCGGAAGTCGTAAGCATAACCCACAAACTCGAATAGATAGCTCAAATCCAAAGAAATAAAAACTCCCTCCTATACCCAAATAGAACAATACCCACAATGTGCTTCCTCGTTTTCATCCACGACTACTGTAAAACAAGTTTTCCTATTTACCATCCTCAAAGAAAGTGCATTTGCCCCAAAGAAATCGAGACCCAGATAGTATATGCAGGGGAGCCTGTACCCTCCTGCGAACCATGTCTCAAAAAGTGGAACGAATGGCGTTCGCTGAGACCAGACGTTGAGACAATCGAGTAAATGATAGTAAAATACAAGGGTGCGAAGCATCCCAGAACGGCTGTAGCTGGAATCACAAAGGTTACTTGATCGATAATATGTAGTTAAAATAATGAATTGAAGGTATATTCAAATACGGCAAACATCGCTAGATCAAGAGAGTCTCAGCTTTATCCAATAAAAATTCGATTTATTCTTATTAAAGTTGTTTCATCATCCAATTATGCTATCTTCTTGAGGACTCGTCAAAATATAACAGTGTCAGTGGAGTAACAAAATATGATTTATTGCGTACTTGATTTCCTTCCGGCTTAAGGCGGGAGTAGACTCATTTGCCGAGAATACAGCTAAATATTTTCTTGCCCTAATGAACATACTGATATATTGGCTTCTGAAGCCAAAGGAATCCATCCACCTACTATTATCTTCATTACTTGATACGTGGATGCATAAATGATCCCCAAACTCGATATACCCAGAATCGATATAAAACAATAATGTCTTGATCGAATTACATTTCGATCCCGCTACAGCCTTAACTCGTCTGAACTCCATCCTCTCCAATCAAAGGATTGCTAGAGCTAGTTTCATCAAAAGTTAGCTTGAATACTGCCCTGATAAATACTATATAAAGGCTCTAGTGAAACCTAACCTTAGCGACGGCCTCTCCAAAGGCCCAACACTTTGAGAACATTCATAATAAAGATGAGGAGGATGAAAATGAGAAGGAAGTTGATAACCGTAATAATCCACTGCATTGCAATTGTTCTTTTGTTGTTAGATCGAACCGATTGGATGTAGTTTGGAGGTGGCGAGCTTATGCGTAACCTAACAGTCCGAGGTGTAGGACAGTTTCACTAAGATCAATACTCTAGTGCGCAAGTATAGCAGACGGATTTATATTTCAATCTCTATCGATATCGATCTCAATGGAAGTGAAGTAATCGGGAATCTTATGCGGCTCGAAATCCGGAACGAAGGTCTTCGTGTTACGGTGGGAAATTATATGATTTTTTGCAGGGAAAATAGTCGGAGATGATGAGATGGAGGAATGGTATCTTGGCTGGTAAAGTCCCAGATTTAAATATTGATACCGACGAGACCGCAGTGCAGTGCTCAAATTCTCCATATGTTAATACAAAGGCTTACACTAGTACTACCACTGAGGATTGATACATGACAATAGTTATGAGACATATATTAGTAGTAGTGGATATCTAGTTTTGATTCTTTGTTTCCCGAGCTAGATACACTGGGGAAATGTGTTTGAGGTCAATTATATAGTGTATGAAATAACCGGA